>NC_081154.1:20126794-20129294 GCF_958295425.1 Solea solea
TTTGTTTTTCTAAAATAAACTTGTTGATTTTATATTTTCTCTCTCTTCATCCTCCTCCTCATCCTCTCACCTCCTCCTCTTCCTCCTCTGCTTGGCTGCCTCTCCTCCTCCTCCTTTAATCCTCTTTTGATGAACTCTGTTAAATGAACTCCTGCTGTTTTGTTCATTAGCAGCACACGACCCTGTCCACGCCCCCGCGGCGCGCACTGCGCGTGCCCGCGGCCCATAAATGTGGTGAAACAGCAGAAAAGTTCCAGAGAAACTTTGGTTGATGAAGAAGGAGAAGAAGATGCCGCCGCGGAAAAGTCTCTTCATCTCCGTGTCCCCTGAGGACAGAGTCCACGGACACGCGGCTCTGCACGCGGACTTCCACGCTCTGCTGCAGCGGGGACCCGGGCTGGAGCGCGCGCGCACCACGGGCGGCTGCGACCGCAGAGACGCTCCGTGCGCCATCGTGGAGCTCCGGCTCGGTTCTGCCGCCAGAGACATCATCAGCAGCAGCAGAGACATCAGCAGCAGCAGAGACATCATCATCAGCAGCAGCAGCAGCAGCAGAGACCTCCTGCAGCCGGACAGGGGCGCTGTGGAGCGGGCGCAGCGGCGGCGCCGCCTCGCCGCTAACGCCCGGGAGAGGCGGCGGATGCTCGGACTGAACGTGGCCTTTGACCGCCTGCGCAGCGTCATCCCGAACCTGGAGAGCGACAAGAAACTGTCCAAGTCTGAGACTCTGCAGATGGCGCAGATCTACATCAACACGCTGAGTGAACTGCTGCACGAGGCCGCTGCGCCCGAGACACCGGAGACACCGGAGACACCTGGGACCAACGCGGAGGGGACAGACAGCAGAGACAAACTACAGCTCTGATGATGAAGACATTAAAGACACTGTCAGTGATTTTCTTCATGTTTAAAAAAACATTTTTGTTCAAAAACTTTATTAAATATATTTTTGCTATTAAAACAAAAAACTCCAGCACTTTTTCTTTGAAGATAAAAAAAGGTCAAAGGTCAAAGGTGTAAATGCTGCAGATTTCTGTAAAAAAATGTGAGAAAAATAAAGTCTACATTTTAGATGAAAATTCCTCTTTCTTTGGTTTTCATTTAGTTTTGTTCTGAACAGGAAACAAAAGATAAAGTCTTTGATATTTTTGACTTTCGATTTAAAATCCACTTTTGTTTTAAGTTTCATCAAAGAAATATTAGAGTTGAACTGTAAATACAAGTTCTTTGTATAGTTTTCAGGTGAAAAAGTTCAAAATGAAAAGAATAAAAACAGAAACAAAGAAAAGACGACAACTCAACGTGTAAATACTGAAAGTATCAACTTTTATTATTTTAAAATTATGTACATGTAACCAAAGACCAGAGTCTGTAAATTGATACAAAGAAGTTGTTTTTTTTCCCGCAGCTGCGACGACGACGACGACAACAACGACAACAACAAAGGCTTTAGAAAAAGAAAAATAGATTCAGGGAAAAAAGTAGATTCTACGTCTACATTTCAATTTAACAGCCTCTCACCTGAAGCCCCGCCCCCTCCTGCAGCTCCTCCCCCTCCCTCTGTCTTCTAACAAGGAAACGTTTATGTACACAGAAAATATTTACAAAGAAAAACAGACAAACTTGTCTGTTTGTCCTCCAGACGTTTGTCAATAAAGCTGTAAACGTTCAGAAACAGTGTGTGTGTGTGTGTGTGTGTGAAATGTTTAAAACATTAAAATAATGAAGTTGTTGTTTTCTGCTCAGATGAATGTGTTTAATTATTTCAGAATATTTAAATTTAAAGGTCAGATTTAGGGAAAACTTTGTTTAAAGTTTAGACGTTAATTACATTTTCTTTATATTTGATGATTTTTAAAGGTTAAACTTCAATCTGACTCAGCATGACTCAACAGGACTCAGTATGACTCAGCATGACTCAACAGGACTCAGCGTGACTCAGTATAACTCAGCGGGACTCAGTATGACTCAACAGGACTCAGTATAACTCAGCATGACAGTGTGACTCAGTATGACACGTGACTCAGCATGACTCAGCGTGACTCAGCGTGACTCAGTATGACACAAGATGACTCAGTTTGACTCAGCGTGACTCAGTTTGACTCAGCATGACTCAGTATGACACAAGATGACTCAGTATGACTCAGTATGACACAAGATGACTCAGTATGACTCAACGTGACTCAGCGTGACTCAGTATGACTCGACGTGACTCAGTGTGTGAAAATGAGGGGGCGGGGCTTTGATCTGCATCTAAAGACTGTGATTCAGACGATGGATGCTTCTGATTGGTCGACCTCAGACACACAGAGGTCAGAGGTGAATAAAGATGAGAGAAAAAAAATAAGAGATGAACGAGTGAAGAAAAGATTAAAAAAACAAAGATTCATGGACTCACTAATCGATCACATACTGAAGTGAGGGGGAGGGGAGGAGGGGGTGGGGTTAGAAAACACATCCTTCTGAGCAGCAACGAGAAAAGTCAGTGAATTTATTTATA
>NC_081154.1:20131794-20194294 GCF_958295425.1 Solea solea
AACCACTCACACACACACACACACACACACACACACACACACAGTCACTGACAACACTCTGACTTTGCAACAGGAAACCACTCACACAGAGTCACTGACAATACTCTGACTTTACAACAGGAAACCACTCACACAGAGTCACTGACAACACTCTGACTTTACAACAGGAAACCACTCACACAGAGTCACTGACAACACTCTGACTTTACAACAGGAAACCACTCACACAGAGTCACTGACAACACTCTGACTTTACAACAGGAAACCACTCACACAGAGTCACTGACAACACTCTGACTTTACAACAGGAAACCACTCACACAGAGTCACTGACAACACTCTGACTTTACAACAGGAAACCTCTCACACACACACACAGAGTCACTGACAACACTCTGACTTTACAACAGGAAAACACTCACACACACACACACACACACAGAGTAACTGACAACACTCTGACTTTACAACAGGAAAACACTCACACACAGAGTCACTGACAACACTCTGACTTTACAACAGGAAACCACTCACACACACACACAGAGTCACTGACAACACTCTGACTTTGCAACAGGAAACCACTCACATAGAATCACTGACAACACTCTGACTTTACAACAGGAAACCACTCACACAGAGTCACTGACAACACTCTGACTTTACAACAGGAAACCACTCACACAGAGTCACTGACAACACTCTGACTTTACAACAGGAAACCACTCACACAGAGTCACTGACAACACTCTGACTTTACAACAGGAAAACACTCACACACACACAGAGTCACTGACAACCCTCTGACTTTACAACAGGAAACCACTCACACAGAGTCACTGACAACACTCTGACTTTACAACAGGAAACCACTCACACAGAGTCACTGACAACACTCTGACTTTACAACAGGAAACCACTCACACAGAGTCACTGACAACACTCTGACTTTACAACAGGAAACCACTCACACAGAGTCACTGACAACACTCTGACTTTACAACAGGAAACCACTCACACAGAGTCACTGACAACACTCTGACTTTACAACAGGAAACCACTCACACAGAGTCACTGACAACACTCTGACTTTACAACAGGAAACCTCTCACACACACACACAGAGTCACTGACAACACTCTGACTTTACAACAGGAAAACACTCACACACACACACACACACACAGAGTAACTGACAACACTCTGACTTTACAACAGGAAAACACTCACACACAGAGTCACTGACAACACTCTGACTTTACAACAGGAAACCACTCACACACACACACAGAGTCACTGACAACACTCTGACTTTGCAACAGGAAACCACTCACATAGAATCACTGACAACACTCTGACTTTACAACAGGAAACCACTCACACAGAGTCACTGACAACACTCTGACTTTACAACAGGAAACCACTCACACAGAGTCACTGACAACACTCTGACTTTACAACAGGAAACCACTCACACAGAGTCACTGACAACACTCTGACTTTACAACAGGAAAACACTCACACACACACAGAGTCACTGACAACCCTCTGACTTTACAACAGGAAACCACTCACACAGAGTCACTGACAACACTCTGACTTTACAACAGGAAACCACTCACACAGAGTCACTGACAACACTCTGACTTTACAACAGGAAACCACTCACACAGAGTCACTGACAACACTCTGACTTTACAACAGGAAACCACTCACACAGAGTCACTGACAACACTCTGACTTTACAACAGGAAACCACTCACACAGAGTCACTGACAACACTCTGACTTTACAACAGGAAACCACTCACACAGAGTCACTGACAACACTCTGACTTTACAACAGGAAACCACTCACACAGAGTCACTGACAATACTCTGACTTTACAACAGGAAACCACTCACACGCACGCACGCACGCACATGCACATACGCACACGCACACGCACACACACACACACGGAGGGTTAGAGGACTGACCGGGCTTCCCTGACAGAGGCAGCCCAGCAGCAGTGCCGTGTACGACGCCACGATGCTGTCCTCCATGTGCTTCCCCGCGTGCTGCAGAGCTGAGGAGCAAACGAGAGGAGGATGAAGAGCAAACCTCCACATGTGCTGTAAAGTCAACAGGAACAGGAAGTAGTAGTTGTACCTTTGTTGAGGTCCAGCTCCTCGTCCTCCTCCTCCTTCTTCTTGTCTTCTTCCTGTTTGTTGGTGTCAGTGTTGGCGTTCTCGTTGGCGACCCACTGGATCTCCCCGCCCGTCTCCTGCCACTGCCCGCTCTGGTCCAGCGGAGCCTTCGGCGCCTCCTTGATGAGGTCATCGGTCTGCGCCTCGGCCTGGATGGCGGCCCGCTCCCTCTGGAGAAACAGCTGAGGAGGAAGATGAAGGAAGAGAAGGTTTAATAACAAGGACAATGTCTGAGGAGGTGTGAGGAGGTCTGAGGTGTGAGGAGGTGAGGAGGTGTGAGGAGATCTGAGGTGGTGTGAGGAGGTCTCAGGAGGTGTGAGGAGATCTGAGGAGGTGTGAGGAGGTCTCAGGAGGTGTGAGGAGCAGAGAGCAGCAGTGTGGAGGAGCCGTGTACCTGTACGAGTGCAGCGATGGCGCTCAGGGGCCCCGAGCTGCCGATGTCCTGGTGCTCAGGGTTGAGGAGGACGGTGGAGTCGCAGGGACCCTGACCTCCTTCCATCTCCATCTCCATCAGACAGTATCTGTTCCTGGCACTGTACTCCACCAGGTTTATCAACAAACCCAGACCCTGGACACAGGAGGAGGACATCAGCAGGTCATCATAGAGAAGAAGACAGCTGTGTGTGTGTGTGTGTGTGTGTGTGTGTGTGTAAGAGACTCACCAGGACACGGATGTCGAACCTCTGCTCCTGTGGAAGATACTGAGGAACTCTGAGGACACAGTTGAGCGCTGTGATGATGAGATCCTCTTGTTCTCCTGTCTTTGTGCTGCCCCACTCTAAAACACACACACACACACAAGTGAACACAGGCGTGTGTAGCAGTTGTCATGCGGTTGCTGTTGTCGTCGTGTGGTTGTTCTTCCTCACCGTTGTCATGCGTCAGGTTGAGCAGGACTCCGATGATGGCTCTCATACAGTTCTCTACAGCTTTACCCACCACTGAGTCTGGGTTCACCTGCCTGCTGTAACGCTGGATCATCTGCTCACACCTCCTCAGAGCTCTGACCACAGGGGAGCAGGAGACAGGAGAGGAAGAAAGGAGACAGGATACAGGAGAGGAGGACAGGAGACAGGAGAGGAAAGAGTATTTGGCAAAAACTGTTAAATGACAAGGAATTGACAAATATAGAAAACCAAAAAATGGTTTGTTTTTATTTGAACTTACGTCACATGATCACGTCTTTATCTCACTGTGAGACAGAATTTTCCAACAGCAAACTGAAGTTTGTAAACCACTCACTCTCCCACACCAAACCTCACAGAGAAAACCAGGAGCTGCTGCTCCTCTGCTGCCTCGTGTGGTCACTTTGTGTCACTGAGTTAAGTCTAAATGAAATATTTCTAATGCTGAATTCATTAAAATCAGACATGAGAACTTAGTGATGGAGGCAGCAGAGTGTGTGTGTGAGTGTGTGTGTGTGTGTGTGTGTGATGTTAAAATCACTGATTTTCTCTATGAGTGGGAGAGTGAGTGGTTTACAAACTTCAGTTTCCTGTCTGTCTGACAGAATAATTAACTCATTTATCACAAACTGGATTCACTGGACTGACAGTTACTCCACACACAGACAGACAGACAGACAGACACAGAAACACACACACCGCAGCAGCAGCAGCAGCCTGATGTAAAAACCAGATTATAGTTAATGAGAATGAACACAGAACATAAACCAGAGTCTGATCATCAGCTCAGACACAGGAAGTGAAGAGATCAGAAGGAAAGTTACTGTTTCCTCATGTACAGACAACTGTGTCCTCTGCAACACTAAACTCAACCTCTCACTCACAGACGGATATTTTTCTGTCTATAGAGATGAATGATTGGTTCCCAGAGTGTGTGTGTGTGTGTGTGTTGATTGAATTAGTGCTGCAGGCAGCTGAAACTGTCAGAGAGTTTAAGAGGGCGGGGCTTACAAGAAACAAAGACGAGGAAACAGGACAGGAGAAAAAGTGACAAGAGGAAAAGCAGGAGTGAGTGTGTGTGTGTGTGTGTGTGTGTGTGTGTGTGTGTGTGTGCGAGCATGTGTGCGTGCGCGAGTGCGAGCATGTGTGTGTGCGCATGCGTGTGGTTTGGAGGGTTAATCAAGTTAACGGTGAGGACAGCTGAACGCTCAGAGTGTGTCACCCACTGAAACAGCAGCTCTTTGTTGCTCAACCTCTCACCCCTCCTCACCCTCTGCAGACGTTATGCAGGGGTGCAAAGGTCCGGTCACACAGAGGGTTAAGGAGGCGGAGCCACAAGGTAAATGAACTCGGCGTGACATCACTGTCACGCCGAGTTCAGGGGACAAAGGTCACTGCTATGACTGACAGAATGACACAATCAGGAAATTAAATAACAAAGCTCGATCAGGAATGACAAGACACAACACAACACACACACACACACGCACACAACACACAGACACGCGCGCACACACACACACACGCGCACACACACACACACGAGGCATCATCACACGTTTCCATTATAAATAGATTGCGTATTAAATGTATAAAGATTTGTGTTTGTGGCAGTCAGCCACCAGGGGGCGCCTCCTCTGTGGTTTTAGTGAGGAGTGAACTGTCGTTCCAGCTGTTTGTCCGTTACATTGACATTTAGAGGAAATGAAGATGTTCTCAAATGTCTGTTTAATGATTTCTTTGTTCCATGAAGCAAAGAAAGCAGAAAAACCATGAGCGCTCATCAAAATGAGTCATGGACTAGTTCAGTCTGTGGTTCAGAGCGTTACAGCGACATGTACATGAGATGATGAAGAGGAGGAATAAACACAAGGACTCACTTGGCTGAAGAGTGGATGAGCGACGAGTCTTTGTAGGCGATCAGGTAACTCTGGTTCTCCGGGTTGTGGACTGTGACCTGCACACACACACACACACACACACACACACACACACACAGTGATTGATATAGTGACTTGTATCATGAATGTAAGAACATCATCAGACGAGTGTTTGACTCACACTCTCCAGGACACGTAAACACCGCTCTGCTCCCCACAGAGAAGACACCAGCTTCTCCTCCTCTTCCTCTTGGTTCAGGTTATCTACACACTCTTTCACTGTGGACACACACACACACACGTGGTCACACACACATGTGGTCACACAGACACAAACCAGAAAAACTCACTGTCCCGTCTCTGACCTTTGTCCACGATGTGGTCCAGTCCTCCGAGGAGACGCAGCTCCTCTTTGAACCAGTCTCCTGCTCTCTTTGACGTCAGCGACAGCAACGTCTCCATGGCTAAGTGTCCCGTCTGCATAGAGACGCAAGCAGAGGGACAGACAGAGAGAGAGGGACGGACGGACAGAGAGACAGACAGACAGAGAGAGAGTGTGTGAGTCATGTTGTGTACCGTGATGTTCTGTATGTGTGAGTCATGTTGTGTACCGTGATGTTCTGTATGTGTGAGTCATGTTGTGTACCATGATGTTCAGTGTGTGAGTCATGTTGTGTACCATGATGTTCAGTGTGTGAGTCAGGTTGTGTACCGTGATGTTCAGTGTGTGAGTCAGGTTGTGTACCGTGATGTTCAGTGTGTGAGTCAGGTTGTGTACCGTGATGTTCTGTATGTGTGAGTCATGTTGTGTACCGTGATGTTCTGTATGTGTGAGTCATGTTGTGTACCGTGATGTTCTGTATGTGTGAGTCATGTTGTGTACCGTGATGTTCTGTATGTGTGAGTCATGTTGTGTACCGTGATGTTCTGTATGTGTGAGTCATGTTGTGTACCGTGATGTTCAGTGTGTGAGTCAGGTTGTGTACCGTGATGTTCTGTATGTGTGAGTCATGTTGTGTACCATGATGTTCAGTGTGTGAGTCAGGTTGTGTACCGTGATGTTCTGTGTGTGTGTGAGTCATGTTGTGTACCGTGATGTTCTGTATGTGTGAGTCATGTTGTGTACCGTGATGTTCAGTGTGTGAGTCAGGTTGTGTACCGTGATGTTCTGTGTGTGTGAGTCATGTTGTGTACCGTGATGTTCTGTGTGTGTGTGAGTCATGTTGTGTACCGTGATGTTCTGTGTGTGTGTGAGTCATGTTGTGTACCGTGATGTTCTGTATGTGTGAGTCATGTTGTGTACCGTGATGTTCTGTATGTGTGAGTCATGTTGTGTACCGTGATGTTCAGTGTGTGTGTGTGTGTGAGAGAGAGTCATGTTGTGTACCGTGATGTTCTGTGTGTGTGTGAATCATGTTGTGTACCGTGATGTTCTGTGTGTGTGTGTGTGTGAATCATGTTGTGTACTGTGATGTTCTGTGTGTGTGTGTGTGTGGGAATCATGTTGTGTGCCATGATGTTCTGTGTGTGTGTGAGAGTCATGTTGTGTACCGTGATGTTCTGTGTGTGTGTGTGTGAATCATGTTGTGTACCGTGATGTTCAGTGTGTGTGTGTGTGTGTGTCATGTTGTGTACCGTGATGTTCAGTGTGTGTGTGTGTGTGAATCATGTTGTGTACCGTGATGTTCAGTGTGTGTGTGTGTGTGTGTGAATCATGTTGTGTACCGTGATGTTCAGTGTGTGTGTGTGTGTGTGTGTGTGTGTGAGTCATGTTGTGTACCGTGATGTTCAGTGTGTGTGTGTGTGAGTCATGTTGTGTACCGTGATGTTCTGTATGTGTGAGTCATGTTGTGTACCGTGATGTTCAGTGTGTGAGTCATGTTGTGTACCGTGATGTTCAGTGTGTGAGTCAGGTTGTGTACCGTGATGTTCTGTGTGTGTGTGAGTCATGTTGTGTACCGTGATGTTCTGTGTGTGTGAGAGTCATGTTGTGTACCGTGATGTTCTGTGTGTGTGTGAGTCATGTTGTGTACCGTGATGTTCAGTGTGTGAGTCATGTTGTGTACCGTGATGTTCTGTGTGTGTGTGAGTCATGTTGTGTACCGTGATGTTCTGTGTGTGTGAGAGTCATGTTGTGTACCGTGATGTTCTGTGTGTGTGTGAGTCATGTTGTGTACCGTGATGTTCTGTGTGTGTGAGAGTCATGTTGTGTACCGTGATGTTCTGTGTGTGTGTGAGTCATGTTGTGTACCGTGATGTTCTGTATGTGTGAGTCATGTTGTGTACCGTGATGTTCTGTGTGTGTGTGAGTCATGTTGTGTACCGTGATGTTCTGTATGTGTGAGTCATGTTGTGTACCGTGATGTTCTGTGTGTGTGTGTGTGAGAGAGAGTCATGTTGTGTACCGTGATGTTCTGTGTGTGTGTGTGTGTGAATCATGTTGTGTACTGTGATGTTCTGTGTGTGTGTGTGTGTGTGTGTGGGAATCATGTTGTGTGCCATGATGTTCTGTGTGTGTGTGAGAGTCATGTTGTGTACCGTGATGTTCTGTGTGTGTGTGTGTGAGAGAGAGTCATGTTGTGTACCGTGATGTTCTGTGTGTGTGTGTGTGTGAATCATGTTGTGTACTGTGATGTTCTGTGTGTGTGTGTGTGTGTGTGTGGGAATCATGTTGTGTGCCATGATGTTCTGTGTGTGTGTGTGTGTGAATCATGTTGTGTACTGTGATGTTCTGTGTGTGTGTGTGTGTGTGTGTGTGTGTGTGTGTGGGAATCATGTTGTGTGCCATGATGTTCTGTGTGTGTGTGAGAGTCATGTTGTGTACCGTGATGTTCTGTGTGTGTGTGTGAATCATGTTGTGTACCGTGATGTTCAGTGTGTGTGTGTGAGTCATGTTGTGTACCGTGATGTTCAGTGTGTGTGT
Source organism: Solea solea (assembly GCF_958295425.1). Lineage (NCBI taxonomy): Eukaryota > Metazoa > Chordata > Actinopteri > Pleuronectiformes > Soleidae > Solea > Solea solea. Next base: position 20,139,692 of record NC_081154.1, read on the forward strand.
GTGTGAATCATGTTGTGTACCGTGATGTTCAGTGTGTGTGTGTGTGAGTCATGTTGTGTACCGTGATGTTCAGTGTGTGTGTGTGTGTGTGTGTGAGTCATGTTGTGTACCGTGATGTTCAGTGTGTGTGTGTGTGTGTGTGAGTCATGTTGTGTACCGTGATGTTCAGTGTGTGTGTGTGTGTGTGTGTGAGTCATGTTGTGTACCGTGATGTTCAGTGTGTGTGTGTGTGTGTGTGAGTCATGTTGTGTACCGTGATGTTCAGTGTGTGTGTGTGTGAGTCATGTTGTGTACCGTGATGTTCTGCAGGTCCAGGTGTTTGTTGTGCACCGTGTCACACAGCTTCCTGATCCTCTCCTTCATCTTTGCGATCTCTCTGGCGCTGAACTGAGCGCTGCAGTCGGCCTCTGCCACGACCCCGCCCCCCTGGTCATGGTCCATCTCCAGCAGCCGGATCATCAGGTCCAGACAGGAGCGGTCCAGGTCCATGTTCAGACGGTCTCTGCTCAGAATGTACATCAGGGACGCGGTGCACAGAGCCAGGTTCTGTCCAGACCACAACACTCATCATTTATCCATCTGTTCTCACTGATCTGAGGAACTTTATGTGACATGAAGCTGCGTGTGGGCGTTACCGGGTGTTGTGGGGCGTCGTTGAGCGTCTTGAACACCTGAGTGACCTTCCCTCGAGCTCGCAGGTGCATCCTGAAGCTGGGCATGGCGCAGCGCGTCGCTAAGCTAATCACACTGAAGACAAAAACACAACACGACTGAAGGACTGCGGAGAAGAACGACAACACGACAATGAGTGCACGGCGAGACGGGCGGGGCCAGCGGCGTCTCACCTGAGGCAGCGTGTGTTCAGTGGCTGCCCACTCTTCAGTCCGGTGGCCAGGTATTCAAAGTCGTCTGTGAACTCCTGGTTCTCTCCAAACTCCACCACGTCGTTAAAGTGTTTCACATGCTGGACCACAGTGTAGAGCTGTGTGTACACACACACACACACACACACACACACACACACACACACACACACACACACACACACACACACACACACACACACACACACACACACACACACACACACACACACACACACACACACACACACACACACACACACACACACACACACACACACACACACACACACACAGTAATTGATGGATCCTCAGAGTAGAGTGACAAACAGACAGACAGACAGACGACTATATTAATCCCTTTGGGAGGTTCCCTCGGGGGAATTAAAAGCTCCAACATTACTGGAGACAGGAAAGAAAAAGACCGTGTATATGTACATATACATACAGTATATATGTATGTGTATATATATATATATACATATGTATGTGTATATATACACATACATGTGTATATATATACACACACATATATACATATATGTGTGTATATATACACACATATACACATATATGTGTGTATATATAAACATATTTATACACATATATATGTGTGTATATATACATATATACACATATATACATATATGTGTGTATATATACACATATATACATACATACATACATACATATGTATATATACACATACTGTACATACATACATACATATGTATATATACACATATATACATATATATACACACACACATATATGTGTATATATATACATATATATACATATATACATATATATACACATACATATATATATATATATACATACACACACACATATATGTATATACACATACATATATATATATATACACACACACACACATATATGTATATACACATACATATATATATATATACACACACACACACACATATATGTATATATATATACATACACATATATATGTATATATATATATACACACACATATGTGTATATATATATATATAAATATATATATATATTAGGGCTGAACGATATATCGTTATCGTATCGCTATCGAGATATGAACATTCAAGATATTAATATCGAAAAAGCAACGATATAAACAATATAGATTTTCCCCCGCGCTCGCCCTGCATGTACAGCTCTGGCGGTCACAGTAAACTTCATTTTTACGATTGCACTTGAATGCACCACTACGGCCAGCCAACCACAAACCTTATTTCATGCTTGCTGTGGATCGACAGCTGAAGCTAACCAATGACAAACATAGGAGGGCGGGCGGTAGACGGAGACTGAGACGCGCGCACACACACACACACGACATACACAGCGGGAAAGAAAGTGACATAAGCGCGGAAGATAATGCGGCCGGTGGCGATTTTGTGCCAAAACATAAATCATCGTATTTTGGATTTAAAAAGGATGATGTCAACCAGAGCGAGGTGTTGTGCAGGTCGTGCTTAGCGAAAATTGCGACGAAGCAAGGTAGCACAACAAACATGTTTCACCACCTGAAACAACACCATCGTGTGCTGCACGAAGAGTGTATTACAATGAGAGAAACACCGGGGACTTCTCAGTCATTCCAAAAGAAGCCCAAGCAAAGTGTGTTTACTGATGCGTTCCGTAGCGTTACACCGTATGAGTCGACGTCTACCAGACAAAGGCGTTACAGACGCTATAACATACCACATTGCAAAAGACATGGTACCCGTGTACACAGTCTCACAGTGAGTTCTCATCAATAAAACTACACTTTCCATCTGGAAAGTTTCCACAGTCTTTTGTATTATGATGTTTTTATTTTTCTGAAAAATGCTTGGTTTTCACCGAACCCGTAGTCATATCGTATCCTATCGATATCGAGATATCTGGCATGAATATCGAGATATGAAATTTTGTCCATATCGTTCAGCCCTAATATATATATATGCATATATATGGATATATACACATACATATGTGTATGTACATATATACATATATATATACATATATATGGACATACACATGTCCCAGAGTGTGTGAACAGTTGTGTGTACCTCCTTGTGCTCTTTACGACACTTGAGTGTGGTGACCGTGTCCTGGTACAGGTCTGTGGGGAGGGTGACGCACTTGGTGACCTTGGGAGGAGGAGGCGGAGCCTTAAAGACGCCGTCGTCCTTCTGCGCTTCAGACGGCTCCTTACTGGCTCCTCCCACTGAGACGGACACCTGAGAGAGAACCAGAAGCAGACCCGTGAAGATCACAGGGTTTCACCTGTGTGTGCGTGTGTGTCTGTGTGTGTGTTTGTGTTTGTGTGTTTACAGGAGCGCTCTGTGAGTGGGAGCTCAGCGTTGCTGGTGGTTCCTCAGTCTCCACCGCCCAGTGTCTGGCGTTGTAAACAGCTTTGGTGGGAGACTGAAACACAGACAGCAGCAGCAGATGAACACGTGTCACACGTGGAAACTGGTCCAAACGCACACAACACAAGAATATCCAGCTTTGCATTTTTAAACAAAAGTCTGAAACGCATGAATCAAATAGTTTCAGCCCCACAGGTCAAAACTCTTACTCTGAAAATCTAAATCATGAAACTAAACAAATGAAGAGAGAGAGGATGGAGAAGTGGATAATAAATGAAACTGCTCAGAGTCAGCCAGCACTGATCAAACAGCAGGACACACACACACACACACTGCCAAACCTGTGGTTGGTGGTTGCCGAGGCTTTCAATAAAAAACAAAAGACGAGAGAGAGAGAGAGACACACAGAGAGGGTGTGTGTGTGTGTGTGGGGGGGGGGGGGGTGCTTGTTCCCTGCAGGGTTAATAAACTGAGACAAAAGCAGAGTTCAGGGATGAGCTCTGCTGTGTTGGACCATCAACACACTGGATTAAAGCCTCCTACTGTAATCTGGACGGACAGACCAGCGCCGTTAGGCAAGGGGGGGGGGATGGGGGAGGGATGTGGGAGGGATGGGGAGTGATGCCATCTTCCTGCTGTGGCCCAGAGAAAAAAACAAAAACACTATCGATGTTTAATCCAATGTGATTGTTGGTGCCAAAAGCAGCTCTGTCTTTGTTCAGTTTGTGGGCGGAGTCATGCCTGTTGTGATGGATAAAGTTTGTTTCATGTTTTTATTGACAATGAAAAACATAATCATCATTTCCACATTTGATGACGGATTATTTGGAGTTTGTGAGACTTAAGATTGAGTGAATGATTCATATTTGATGATCCTCAGTGAGGGTGTGTGTTTGTGTGTGTGTGTTTGTGCGAGCATGTGTCTGACCTTCTTGTGTGCACTGAAGATCCTCCGAAACGTGTCGGGGTTCTTGACGAGAACTTTGCCCTGCAGCGGCCTACGGGGGGCGCTGGCCACCACCCTGAGTCCCTCCTCCGAGAAGTCCAGCACATCTAATGTGGGCAGAGTCACAACAGATAAATGCCACTGACACCTTGTGGTTGTATGAGGTACTGAGACATATACAGTGCGCCCCCTACTGCTGATAACACGCACGCACGCACAGATTGACCACACGAGGCAGAAGAGGAGTGGGAGAGTGAGTGTGTCAGATGTTCACTACAGGGGTCAGGGGTCAGGGGTCAGGGGTCACTCTGGGTCCTCACCTCGTAGCGTGTTTTCCCTCCTCACTGAGTTCTTCTTGTTCTCCTTCACCGTCATCGGTTGCTGGAGAATCTCCAGCCTCTCGAAGGGATCGGGTGGCTCGTACGTCTCGTAGCTCTCCGTGTCTTCCGCGGTGACCTCCTCGGGTATTGCCATAGCAACAGCAGTCTTCTTGGCCCGCCTCCTCTCCTTGAAGCCGCCCTCGTCACCATCGTCACCGCCATCGCTGTCGCTCATGTCGTCAAAGCCAAAGTATTTGATCTTGTAACTGGAGGCGGGATCTGAGCTGTCCACGCTGTCCTCGTCCTCACGCATGTCCGTATCCTCAAAGCCAAACAGGTCCAGCTTACTACTGTCCTTCTTTGACTCGGTCTGTGTTTGTCTGGGCCTGTGCAGAGGACAGTCAGAGGACATTCAGAGGACAGGAGAGGACAGAGGACAGTCAGAGGAGAGGACAGGCGTGGACAGAGGACAGTCAGAGGAGAGGACAGGAGTGGACAGTCAGAGGAGAGGACAGGAGAGGACAGTCAGAGGAGGATTAGAGGAGAGGATAGTCATAGGAGAGGACAGAAGAGGACAGTCAGAGGACAGGAGAGGATAGTCAGAGGAGAGGAGAGTCAGAGGACAGGACAGGAGAGGACAGCCAGAGGAGAGGACAGTCAGAGGAGAGTTAGAGGAGAGGACAGTCAGAGGAGAGGACAGGAGAGGACAGGAGAGGACAGTCAGAGGACAGGAGAGGAGAGTCAGAGGAGAGGACAGTCAGAGGAGAGTTAGAGGAGAGGACAGTCAGAGGAGAGGACAGGAGAGGACAGTCAGGAGAGTTAGAGGAGAGGACAGTTAGAGGAGAGGACAGCAGCTTGTGCAACAGTGATCTAAAACACGGGCGTCTGTGCTGCACAGTGACAGCGTGGACGTTAAAGTGTCTACAGACGAGGACGAGGGACACGTCAGCTGTCATCTCACCTTGTGTTTGGTTGCTCCACCTTCTTCCGCTGCCACCCCGCCTCTCCCAGCTCTGTTGTGCTGCTGGAGGCTGCAGTACTGCTGCCACTGGAGGGCGCTGTGTCTGTGCTGAGCTCGTCCACCGCTCGGTCCTGGATGGTGACGTTACAGACGGACACGGACGAAGGGTGCAGCACCGTGTAGTCCCTCGTCCTGCCCCGCCCCCGGCCACTGCCTGTCATCTTGCTGCCGCTGTCGGACACTTTGGGAAGATCGGAGCTAAAGTCGGAGCCAGCGGCGCTACTGGAGTCCTGCGCTCTGCTGGCGCCCTGTTTGTTTGGCCTTCTGTACTTCCGACAGTTCGAGTTCCTTACAAGTGACGAGGATGACGAGGACATTTGAGAGAAGTCACTCGTCTCCAGGAGGAAGTCCATATCACCGCCAAAGTGCACGTCCTCCCTCTCGCTGAGGGTCTGGAGACGAGGAGGAGACGGCGGCTTCTCCCGCCGGGTCTGACCCAGGTCACACCCGGCTGCCGTGATGCCCGCCGACACCCAGGAGAGCGTGGGGGCGGGGTTACGAGGTTCCTGGTTGGGCGACGGTGGACGAAGACCCACGATGGTGTCCCAGGAGTCGTAGGTGGACTCTGCTTTGGCGCCGGTCTTGAGGGTGGTGGTCTGTGCCAGCGGCTTCCTGTCGCTCTCTGAAGCGTTTTGGTACCAGGAGTAACTGTGCTGGTTCTCTGGTAACGGCAGGGAACTCTGCTGCCTCCCTGTGGACAACAAAAGAAACAGAAACACCATTCAATGATTAGGGCTGTAACAATATGCAATATGAAACCGAAATCGCGACACTCAGATGCACGATCCTGTGTCGCAGTGTGAGAAGGCAGAATCGCGACATACCCCTTCCAACTCCCAGAGTTATCCCTCCCGTTCAGATCCAATGAATCATGTGACGCCTGCCTGCATAAGTTGAGCTAGTTGAAGAAGAACGTGAGGAAACATGGCAACCAACCCAGAAATAGCGGACCCTCCCTCTTCATTTCAGTCAGCAGTATGGCAACATTTCGGCTACCCGGTGGAGATAAAGGACGGCAATCGTGTCGTCGACAAGACCCACGCAATTTGCCGTAAGTGCTTTAAGAAGTTTTCTCAAGTGAAGGGCAACACAACCAACATGCAGATGCATATCTGCATTTTTATATCTTTATATTTTAAGTTTCCAGCGAATTCAGATCGAGCACAGAAAACTACAAATGCAATTGCAATTTTTATGGCACTGGATATGCGACCCTTTTCGGTTGTCGAAAACGAGGGGTTCAAGTTTACTCAGTGTGCTCGAGCCCCGTTATGCACAACCAAGCCGGGCGCATTTCTCGCAAAATGTGCTACCAAAACTTCTAGAGAAAACGAAGGCTACGTCCCGTGCCACAGAGAGCTACGTGACCATAACCGCACACTATGTTACCGGTAATTGGCAAATAGCAAACCACGTCCTCCAAACACACCCGGTGTATGAGAGCCATACAAGCGACCATTTATCGGGAATACTAAAAGAGGCTGTGATAGATTGGAAGATCAGCAGATCAAACGTCCCCGTTCCTGTGACAACAGATAACGGCAGAAACATTGCCAATGCTGTGAAGCGGCCGGATTTTCACCGCATATATACGCTGCTTTGCTCACACTGTTAATCTGGCTGCGCAGAGAGCGATGGGCGTTCACCAGATGTCCCGACTCCTCGGCAGAGTGAGGAAAGTTGTCACGTTTTTCCACCGCAGCACAACAGCTGCAGCTGTGTTGAAGGAGAAACAGGTGATGCTACGGCTGCACTTACACAAGCTGGTCCAGGATGTGGCTACGAGGTGGAACTCTAGCCACAACATGCTCGAGCGCTACCTTGAGCAGCAGGCTGCTGTTTTCTCGGCATTAACAGACAAGCGTGTCAAGAAGAACATTAAAGACATCGTCACTCTGTCTGATGATGATGTGAAACTAGCTGAGGACGTGGTCCAGGTTCTTAAACCTTTGAAAAGTGTGACAACCCTCATGAGCACTGAGCAGATGCCAACTATTTCAATGATCGTGCCATTGAAACACAGAATCCTGGCCTCCATGAAGCTCAACAGTAGTGAAAGACATCAAAGCTGCTATTGCACATGACTTCGAGGACAGATACCCTGATACGGATAGGGCACTAATTCTGTTTCTTCATATGAGCACTGCACCTTTCCTTGATGAAACCACCCATGACACAATCTTCAAGAGTCTGACTGACAGAATTCTGGACGATTGTTCACAGACTGTTCAGGTATTTGATTGTTTTAATATTAATATAATTAAATAAAATCAGTCAGGCCTATGTATTTAAAGTATAGTCAGATAATAAATGCTTAACTTTATTAAATTAGTTTCATTCGTCCTGGATTTGTATCTAACATTATGCTGCAATTGTATTATGGATTTCGTCTTAAAGGCCCAGACTTCCAGGGATGAGACAGAGGAGCAATCAGAGATCGCCTCCAGCAGCAGTGACTGTCCTCCTCTAGCCAAAAGAGCACCAATGGCTGAACAGTTTGGAGACATCTTTCCAATGGAACAGGCATCATCATCATCTTAGTCTTTGTCTGAAGTGGTGGATGAGGAGATGCAGCATTACAGAGCAGACAATGTTGACATGATGGTGTTTCTGAAGAAGAATGTTCAACTCCCTTAAATCAACTCCACAACAAGTTTGGTTTTCTTAAGAGAAAGAAGTTGTTTATTTGTTTAATGTTTACTTACTTTATTTGTGGTTTGCAGCACATGCAGTAAGCCTCAGTTACCTCAGTGTGAAACAGTAGCCATTTCATTGACTTTGTAAATGTAAGAGAACTTGATTGAAGAAGAATTTTCAACATGCTCGAATCATCTCCACAGTGGAGTTTAGTTCTGTTAGTTTTTCAACAGTATTTTGTTACAAAGAAAACAGAAGTGTTATAGCTTTGGCTATTTATATTAATTTGCATAGTTAATCTTGTTCTTTGGTGTTCAGTTTATAAAGGTTTTTCAAATGTTATTTAATAAAAAATATTGTTTTAATAAAAATCGTTCCCCAAAAAATAAATAAATCGTGATACAAATCGAATCGTGGGGCAAAAATCGTGATACAAATCGAATCGTGGGTCAAAAGTCGTGATACAAATCGAATCGTGGGTCAAAAGTCGTGATACAAATCGAATCGTGGGTTTGGTGTATCGTTACAGCCCTATCAATGATGATAAATATTCATCACCAGTGACCTCTGACCCCGTCTGGTCCTGAGCTGCTCTTCATGGACTCACACATGGACGACTGTGGCTAACAGCACTGCTAACACAAATCATAAAATAATATCTGCTCATGTCATTTTTACAAAAATAAAAGATCCAGAGCTGGTCAGAGCTTCAAGGTGCATTCAAGGAACCTTGTACATCTCATTACTTCAACAAACACACGAACGAAAACACCAACTGCTGATGCATTCAAGGAACCCTGCAAATCTCACCATCTCAAGAGACCAATAAAAGAGGCTGCTGCTGCTGCCACCATGTGGTAAGAGACGCACAAGTGGTGCAGGACAAATACAAAAATACACAACACACACCTCTTTACATACACACAATCTGAGTGTACTTGTCTTCAGAGACACGAGCAGGCGGTTCATGATGGTCTGAGGAGACACTTTTATCTCGTTTTCATTGGTGAACAGAGAGAGACAAGACACTCGCACTGTAACCATCGTGTTTGTTTTAGTCTGACGTGTGTGTTCAACTGTGGCATTCACACATTCATGATGAATGTGAATTTGAAGGGTCACAACGTAAAATTAACAACACAATCGTTGAACAGTGTTGTGTTTCCGCACAAGTCAAACAACAGACACACACACAGACGACGCTGACTGTGACTGCACCATGACAACCACTGAAAACAGGTCACACGCACACACACACAGACAGACAAACACACACACACACAGAGAGACACACACACACAGCGGTGGTTGTTTGTGTCTTCACAGACAAAAAGTGCGACTCTTTGTCTCAGGACAGGAAACATAACTAGATACACACTAAATGTTTCCTGTGATGATGGAGTCAGTAACACTGCTCCACTTCATTATGTCCTCTCTGGTTCTGGTTCAGAACGTGGAGTGGACTTCAGAGTCAGAACGACTTCAGAGTGTGGGTTTGAGGGCTGACGACCGCAGAGCAAACCTTCACTTCATTCTTCATCACAAAGCTAAAACAAACACGTTTGTATGAGGAAAACAATGATTTTCTAATTACAACAACAATGTTGTCAAATGTCACATAAACACAACACAACTCCTTACATTTGCTCAGTTATGGGATTAAAATGATTTGTGCGACGACGTTGTTGTAGATAATTATGAGTGTGAAGGTTGCAGTCATCTTATTTACAGACTGTCCTCTGTGTGTGTGTGTGTGTGTGTGTGTGTGACTCGCTCACGTCGTCTCTCACCAACAGCAGCGACGACAAACAATGACAACACACGATTGGTCCAAAGCTGTTCTGACGACCAGAAACCCCCCCCCCCCCCCCCACACACACACACACAGACACGTGTGATCATCACCTCCTGATTCTGATGACGAAGAAACTTCAAGCAAAGACTACCAGTGTCACAGCTGTGAAATGTCACCTCCATCTGCTCACAGCTGACTGACTGAGGGGGCGGAGCAGTGTTGTTGTTACTCAACACAACCTGAGCGACTCCTGCTCACACACTCAATACAATGTGTAACAGTGAGATGGAGACGTCGCAGACTTAACCTGACAGAGTTGTTGTAAAGAGGGTAAAATCTATTTTGTCTTGACCCGTGTGGAGAAAAGAACTGTGTCAGTAAAGTCTGTTTAGTCTCATGTTTCTATATTTCTATATTTCTATATCTCCCTGTGGATCCATCATTCATCTGAAGAGTTCTGTCAAGTAAACTCTATAAATCACAAACTAAAAACAATAAATTACCGATGTTGGTGCTCCTGCTGTTGAAGAACCGCGCCGTGTCCTCCGTCACCTTGGGCTGACTCCTCTCGCTCGGCAGCCATGACGCCCCCTGCAGGCTGGACCTGCTCCCCGTGTCCAGAGACGCGCCGGGCCTCTCCGCCCGCGGCGGCTCCGCCCACGCCGGCTTGATGGGCGACGGCTTGCTGCCGTTGCGAGACGACGACACCGGCTTGGACTCCTCGTCGCTGTCGAACCCAAACGGATCTTCAAAGCCGTCGCCGGAGGGGCGGGGCCTCTTGTGCACCCCCAGGACTGAGTCGTTCTTGGCGGCGCCGGGGCGCTTGGAGCCCACCTTGGCCTTGTAGGTGGTGTCGCCCCATTTGGTGCTGAGCGTGCCTCTCTTGGTGGACAGAACCTCGTCAAACTTGGACGTGCCCTCACCTCCTTTACGGCTGTAGGTTTTACCAAATCTGGACGTCATTGTTTCTTCTGGGTCATATTCTCTGAAACACAACGACACAGACGATGAATGGTACACACTTTCAACCACATTCATCTCAGAGGAAACGATGGATGATTAGAGTTTATATAGAAACACCACTGCTTCAACATCATTAAAGGGGACATATTATACCCTATTTCTCCAAGTGAAACGAGTTCCCTGGTGTCCTAATGAACATGTCAGTGACATGCTTTGGTCAAAATACCATAAGGATGAAGCACCATAGAAGTTCAATAACCCTGCTAAACCAGTCCCTTTCAGAACGCTCGGTTTTGTGCGTGGTCCCTTTATATGCAAATGAGACACAGGCAAACACACGCCCACTTCTTCCAGGGGGTTTCTGATTTGTCCTTGTTACTGCGCTCACTCGCTCAGCTCCTGTTCCCTCCGCTCCATTCCTCTCCCCCTCCCTCCACTAGTTCTCTGACAATATCAACATGGCAGCGAGAGTGTCGTCACAGGAAGAGACGTCCGACACAAGGATCAAGCCGAACACTGACCAACTGTAAATCAGTTAAAAACACTTAGGGACAGCACCGCTGATCGCTGTATGTGACTGTATCAGACTGAGTCTGTGCTCCGGTCATGGAGGACGTACTGAACAAATATGTTTAATTAGGACGTGTCAGAATGGTCAGTTATGACCTCTATGTGACCTTTTCTTAACAATGTGTGTGTTTGTACGTCAGTGAAATACGGTCGCTGACTAAATACGCCGACCGCTGGCCGCAGTCTGATGTGAAGTGGTGCGAACACACAAACACACGTTTGCTGACTTTATCCAGCACATTAGCTTCATATATAAAATCCTCTGAGGCTGGAAGTTTGTGTAAAACACTGTGCTCCACTGTGCAGCCACCAACAGCACACTTGTCCCTCCACATTGACATAATACCGCTCTTCCTCCCTCGCATTTTATAGGGACAATGTGGAGCTAAGGTGGAGCTAAGGTGGAGCTAAGGTGGAGCTCTACAAGTAAACTTACTGGTGGGTGGTAACATTCGCGGTGAAATGCGCATGCTGCCGTCATAAGTGCAGGGAATTCAACATGGCGTGTTTTATCTTCTATACTTACACTAAGGGGGACCACGAAAACAGGACTGAGTATTCTTTTTCCACACTTTGGCGACTGGTAGAGCCTCCAGAGTCCCAAATATAAGTATTACAATGATTAAAAAGTTGATTTTGCATAATATGTCCCCTTTAATGTTTTCATCACTTGCACGCTGCATCAGGAGCAGCGTGGGGTTCAGTTTCCTGCCCAAGGGCACATCGGCATGTAGACTAGCGGAGCTTCTGAAATATGAATATTTCTGCTTCCTTTGCTCCATAAAACAAAGAAATCATTCAAACTGAATCATTTTGCTTTGTGGACAAAAACATCATCATTTCCAGAGTTTGACAAACACTGATCAATATTTTCTGACATTTCCTGAAACAAACGACTCATGGATGAATGTTTTCAGCCTGAACCTGTCATTCATTGACTCACTTTAACTTTGACTGAACGGATAAAAAGTACAGACGATGTTCAGTGTTTTCACTGACGGAGCAAATGTATAAAAAACAGAGAGTGAGATTGAAACTCAGAATAAACACACAAAACAGGTTCTTTAAGTGAACTAGTTAAACAGGTGAGGTATAAAAAGAGCTTCTACCTGGAGAGAGAGAGGAACATGACAGACTGGCTCATGTCGGGGGTTTCTACCTCCACCAGAGAGCAGTAATGCAACGTCATGGATGAAAGCTGCGGTTTAACCGATGACGACTTTAAACTACGTTCCATTTACACGGGAACTTTGAAGTGGGAATGGCGACGCCTTCATTTATGAGTTAAACATGGATACTTGCCGTGTTGTAAGGATCATTGTACTGTACGACAGTAAATCACAAACATCTATAACCTTACTGCAGTTGGTTTGTATCTTACTCTTGATTCTGTTCGGGTTTATTTTCATGTGAAAAACAACAATACTTCATGATTAGACATAACGAGGTCTGTGTTAGAACTGCAGCGACTCATCGTACGTCCGTCTGTGTCATTTCTTTACAGAATTAAAACAAGTTCTCCGTCTTTTTCTACTTCTTAAATATAAACACTTACCCTTTCTTTCTCCCCATCTCTCTATTAATTTAAGGATTGATGAATTAGTTCTGTCTGTGCTTCTGTCTGTCCACAACACTGTCCTCTAAAGGCCGTGGATGATTTTGAACAAAGAAACATTACTGTGTGCCAGTGGGACACACGTCTGTCCGTTCCTTTAATGTTCTGTGTGACATCATCTACCTCTAAGGATGATGATGATGACAGGAGACAAACCACAGACATGAAGCCTGAGACGCAGTAACTGCACTGGTAACTAGTACTACAAACTAGTAGTAAAGACAGTAAAGCAAAAACTCCCACAGTCCAAAATCGGAATGGTTGTCTGTCGCTATTGGTGCTTTCTAACTACACAGTTGTAGCTCGGCTCAACCCAGTCTGTTATGGTTTTCCAGGACTTCATAGCTCCTCCTCCACGTGGGCGGAGTCATCTCAGCACATCTTTCTTCTTCAGTCATTGAAGTGAATGTGGTGACGACAGTGCCGTCTCTAAATCCACCTCACTCCTCTGCTAAATACTGCAGATGAACGCACATCTTCAGCATTCCTCAGTCTGTTTAACGTTGGTCTACAGTTGGACAATATTGGACAGATGGACATTGTTGGCTTTGACGTCGCACGCTCATGACTCTTCAGTCACGACACTCTCTGACCAATTAGTGACCGGCAGCCTGATGACGTCACATTTGAGTATGGGCTCAGCTGAACCTCGTCAGAGGTACCAGGTTCTATCACTGATGGAGAGAAAAAAACACAGCGCCCCCTGTGACCCTCATGTCCAGGATAAACATAGAACATGGATGGATATTGGTTTGTGACATTTGACAACATCATCATTTCCAGGTTTCAGAAACAACATTCTACATTTCCTGAACCAAACAACTAACAGATGACTCGAGAAAACAATCGACAGATGAATTGATTATGAAAGTAACCATCAGTTATGTTCCTATGCATATATATATATATATATATTTCCTTTGTAATGTCCGCCATAAGCTTTCTTATGTAACAATGACAATAAAGTATGTTTGTTATTTTTAATATTTATTTCAGTGTGTGTTGTGCAGATATGTGTCTGTCTGTCTATGTGATGGTGTGTGTGAGTGTGATGGTGTGTGTCTGTGTGTGTGTCTGTGTCACAGATTCAGTTTCTCAGCTGGTCTGACAAAGCTAGGCTAATGCTAACTGCCAGCGAGCTAATGCCGCTAACGGCCATCAGCGCTGTTGCTAACGTTAGCAGAGAAAATAACCATAACAACTGCACAAACACGTGACTCACGTGTTTATAAACGTATAATCACACACCAGCGTGAGTATTGCGTCATAATACAGTGCGTTTCTTTGATTTCTTCATACGTTAGCTCGAACTTCGTTAGCATTAGTCACTCAGGCTAACTGACTGACTACTAGCTGGAAGCTAACGGCTAACAATAAACACAAAGTGACATCGCGTTGCGTCACAAACAGGAAATTCAAGCGCAAACAAACTTAGCGCACAAACGCGAACATGAGGTCCGGTGCGCGCGGACACTTACTTGGTGAGGTAAAGGTCAGATCCGCACTAAACAAACACTGTCCGGGGCAGCGGCGGCAGAGGCGGCCGTTCACCGGCCACAGGAGCGGGGGCCTGCTGCTTCCTCTGCGGCTCTGCTCGGCTCTGCTCGGTGTAAACAAGGCCGAACACACGCCGCTCAGGGCGGATTCGCGGCTTTGAAACGCAGCAGTGAAACCCGCGGATCCAGATCTTTGAGAAAATATGAGGTTTGTCAAACAGAAGCTGCGAAATCTGCTCAGTTTTTCACGCTAAATCGCTCTCGATTGTCTTCTCCGGATCTCGACGAAGGTTTCCATTGGACTCCCCCTCTGCGTCAAGTTATCGGAGACAGCCGAAGTGTACGGAAGTAAACGATCAGTTGTACAAAATCAAAGCCTGGAATGAACACGCGGAGAGAACATCCGGGCAACTTCCGCACGAAGTAAAGCAACGTTTTATTTCATGAACACAGTTTAATTCAAACACAACTAATATGACCATTATACACAATTTATTTCATGTTAGACGACGTTTGTTTCTTACGTTGAAAAGTCAAAGTGACAGCGCGCGCATGTAATATTGAGAACTTTACACTCGTGGCGCTGTCGATCCTATCGTCGTCAATGATGCGTTCACGTGCTCGCAGTAAACTCGTAAAACAGCAAATGCATTAAACGCATAACTTAAAGATAAAAAATTAAAATAAATTAATAGCTACGTGAATATATAACTGCAGGAAATTGTGTTTTTTTATTTTGAATTTTTTTTATTTTTGACTTTTTTTAAACTGTTCATTCACATGGTTCATGTATGTCACTTTATAGTATTGTACTGTATTATTATTCAAATTCTCTCTCTCTCTTTCTGGATGGATGAATGGATGGATGGATGAATGGATGGATGGGTGAAGACAGTCTCCTGAGGTCGTTGAGGTCACTCTGGCATGGAGTCTCGCTCCCTCAAACCTCAGTGTGTGGAGCTTTGATTCTGGCTGTTGTTCCTTCATGTCCTGCTGCTGCTGCTGCTGCTGCTGCTGCACGAGGACATCCACACTCTAACGTGACTCCTTCACGCAGGA
The DNA here is from genome assembly GCF_958295425.1 of Solea solea. Taxonomy (NCBI): domain Eukaryota; kingdom Metazoa; phylum Chordata; class Actinopteri; order Pleuronectiformes; family Soleidae; genus Solea; species Solea solea. The sequence goes on from NC_081154.1 coordinate 20,155,347, forward strand.
GGAAGCAAATCCTCACCCAGCAGCAGCAGGAGGAGAAGGAGCTGGCAGAGGTCAGGGTCTGGAGAATGGATCGGCACATGAGCTGGCATCTGTGGCTGATTTTTAAAAAACAATTGTGTCTTTGTCAGTGAAGCAGCAGCAGCAGCAGCAGCAGCAGCAGCAGCAGCATCAGCAGCAGCAGCAGCAGCAGCAGTTCTGGCTCTGACAGAGAAGAGAGAAGCCAAGTGATGATGGTTCAGTTCATCTTTTATTTGAAAGTCCAAAAACAATCAAAGGGAAAGTGAATAAAAGTCTTGATTAAAGCACAAATTAAGAATATTTGTTTAAGGTAACTGACAACAGACATATTAATAAATAATAAATGTCCATCAAGGCTGAAAAAATGAGAGGAAAAGGAAGAAGAATGAAATGAGAGTGGATGAAAACATTCTGCACATTAACTCTGTCATGATTCAGGTGAAATAAACTTCAAATGATGTTTTTGCCTAAGTTTGAATATCATGGTTAGAGAGAGATAATTAAACATTTATCAAACAGACAAAAGGTTTAAATAAAAGTGGCAAACAAAGATATTTATCACCACTAGATGTCAGCATTTCTACATAAACGTTTCTGCTCCGTGTGAGTATGTGTGTGTAAGATGCTGATGAATAAAGAAAATGAAATCTGAAAAAATGTAATTCTGTATAAAAACAGTGAAAGGAACAGGTGACTGTAAACTGTTGGTCTGGCCTTCTCACACCAGGTTCAGACCAGGTGTAATAGACAAAACATTTAAGAAGTGGAGAGACAAAGGAATAACAGCTATATGTACACTCATAGATAAGCAACATTTTAAATCATTTGGTCAACTTAAAAATGAGTTTGATTGGACAACAGAGATTTTTACAGATTTCTTCAATTGAGACACTTTTATGAGACAGAAATGAAGAAAGACCTCTCATTGGAAGGGAACGATGTGATTGACGTGTTGACAGGTGCGTATAAGCTAACTCCATCAAAAATAGTCTCTAAACTGTATAGAGGTTTAATGAAATAACAAGGAAGGAATACATTGTATATAAAAGAGAAATGGGAAAAAGAGTTTAACATTGAGTTGTCTGAGAGTGATTGGCAGTCCATTTACAAGACCCAACACAAGTTCTAAGAGATGGAGGGAGTTTGGTTGGAAAAATTTAACACGTTTTTTTATTACACCACAAATTAAACATAAACAAATGGGTCAACAACAATTCTGTTGGAGACAATGTGGGCAATTAAATACCAGTCACTCTCATATATTCTGGTCCTGTATGAAAATACGAACATTTTGGAACGGGGTTCTGAGGATTGTGGGGGAAATTTTTGGATATAATATTCCTGATGACCCCAGATATATGTACCTGGGACTGATACCAGATGGGGTAATAGCTATAAACGATGTGTATCTGTTCAAGATCCTATCCCTTGCTGCTAAGAAAGCCATTACAAGAAGTTGGCTGAAAACTGAACCACCTGGACTGAGCCACTGGCTTGATATTGTTGAAGAAATTCGATCAATGGAACAAATGACCTACAGCCTATGGATGAAATCAGAGTTATGTACTGCAAGATGGACAAAATGGCGTCTTTATACAAGATAGTAGTGTCTTCCCCCTGTATTTGTGTTTTGTTCTTGTTTTATTGAATGAAAAATAAAGTTTAAAAAAAAACCAGTGAAAGGAAGAAACAGCACAGAGCTGTCAATCATGAACCTGTGAAGCACATTTACATTCACACAGTTGCACTATTGTAACATTTGTAACATGTTCGACCACAGATGTTTATGTACACACACACACACACACAGATATGAGATAAAGACATGATCATGTGACGTAGGTTTGATGACACCAGCCTGGCTGCAGCTGTAGGGGGCGCTCACACGTTTAAAGCAGTGTGTCCTCACATGTCTTCATCTCTGCTCGCTCGCATAGACTTCAGCTCCTGTTGAGTCGTGGACTGAGTTCCGGATGAGGACGCGGCGGCGTCTTCTGCGGCCTGACCACAGCGCAGGGGGCGGGGCAGCGAGCTGCACAGAGCCTTACGGAACATGGAGCTGGAGAAGATGTAGATGATGGGGTCCAGAGCTGAGTTCAGGAAGTTCAGCCCCAGAGAGACAATGTTGAGCTGGGTGAAGGTGTAGAAGGCGGAGCAGTCCCAGGGGCGGTACGAGCGGACCACCCACACCCCTATGGTGGTCACCGTGGTGGGCAGGAAGCAGATCAGGAACACCGCCACGATGGCGGCGCACACTCGCATCGCCTTGCGGACTTTGTCGGGTTTTCCAAACTGTCGCACCTTCAGGAAGCTGGAGATCCTGATGGAGCAGAACGTGAGCATGACCAGCGGCGCCACAAACTCCAGCACCGTGAGGACGCGGTGCACGCCCACCAGCACGATGAGGGCGCGCGACGCCTCTTTGTATGACGTGAAGAAGAAGCACTGGGTTCTGTTGCCGCTGCCTTTGATGTGACTCAAGGCCAACATGGGCAGACGAGGGGCGGCGACCAGCAGCCACACCAGCGCCAGCACGCACACGGCCTGACGCCGCCGCAGCCGCGCCACACGGTGGTGAGGGTACACGACCTGCAACCACAGCAGAGGTCAAACACATGAACTTATGACAGAGTGAATGTCTGAGCACATCATGTGAGTTCATCCTCAACAAAACTCATCACACAAACACCCACAGGTGCTTTACAAGTCACCTGTGTACTGTGATGACTCCGCCCATGCAGAGGAGGAGCTATGAAGTCATGGGAAACAACGTGACTGAAACTAAACGAGCCGATAATGAGACGTGAAACATCATCATGTTTTCCCTGGAGATTCAACATGTCTTCAGCGCAGTTGTTAGAAGAGACCACGCTACGCTAATGCTAATGCTAACTTTTTTAGCTTGGAAAAGACATCGTAAACTTTTGAAGTTTGCTCCTGAAAAGTTTTCCCTAGTTCTTAAACTCCACGAGAACTAAGACCAGGATGTGAGTCAGAGACAAACATCTCACAACATCATCTGCATTAAACACCATGAACGTGATGTTCTCCTGACACTGTAACATCTGCTGAACTGGTCCTGGTCCTGGACCTGGACAGAGAGAAACTCCTCACCTTAAAGTATCGGTAAACTGCCACCACTGTCATGAGTGCGATGCTGGCTGAGCGATTTGAGAACATCAGGAACAGGTTGATCCGACACAGACCGTCTCCAAACACCCAGTGACCCCTGAGCAAGGCATCGATCCTCAGAGGGAGGCTGACCAGGGCAAAGAAGTCAGCGATGAGCAGGTTGAAGAGGAACAGGTTGTTGGGGTTCCAGGTCTTCAGTTTGAAGCAGAAGATCCACAGAGCCACCACGTTACCCAGAAGCCCCAGCACCACGTCGATGGTGAGAACCGGCGGCAGGATCACGCCCTCCAGCTGAATACCTACAGGTGGACAACCTCCAGGACCAGAACCAGCACCAGGACCAGGGACTGTGGTCGTAGAATTATTGAACATGATTTCAAAGAAAAGACGAGTGTTTGATCTCAGTTGTTTGATGGAAATGAGGAAGAAAAAAAGTTTCAGGACAAAAGTTTCTTCCTTTTTTCTTCTTCCTGTTTTTTTCTGTGAAAAAAGAACGAGAGATGACGTTTATTAAGTTTATTATGTATACATATATGTATATATGTATACATACATACATATATATGTATGTATACATATATGTGTATATATGTATACATGTATACATATATACATATGTATACATAGATATATGTATGTACATATATACAGTGGGGCAAACAAGTATTTAGTCAGCCACCAATTGTGCAAGTTCTCCCACTTAAAATGATAACAGAGGTCTGTAATGTTCATCATAGGTACACTTGAAATCACATTGTAGGATTTTTAAAGAATTTGTTGTAAATGATGGTGGAAAATAAGTATTTGGTCTCAGTACAATGCTCTCACTGATGGAAGGAGGTTTTGGCTCAAAATCTCATGATACATGGCCCCATTAATTCTTTCCTTAACACGGATCGGTCGTCCTGTCCCCTTTGCAGCATGATGTTTCCACCCCCATGCTTCACAGTAGGTATGGTGTTCTTGGGATGCAATTCAGCATTCTTCTTCCTCCAAACACGACAAGTTGAGTTTGTACCAAAAAGTTGTATTTTGGTTTCATCTGACCACATGACATTCTCCCAATCCTCTTCTGGATCATCCATATGCTCTCTGGCAAACTTCAGACGGCCCTAGACACGTACTGGCTTAAGCAGGGGGACACGTCCCTGTCGGCATAGTGTGTTACTGATGGTAACCTTTGTTACTTTGGTCCCAGCTCTTTGCAGATCCTTCACCAGGTCCCCGCGTGTAGTTGTGGGATTTTTGCTCACCGTTCTCATGATCATTTTGACCCCACGAGATGAGATCTTGCGTGGAGCCCCAGATCGAGGGAGATTATCAATGGTCTTGTATGTCTTCCATTTTCTAATAATTGCTCCCACAGTTGATTTATTCACTCAGGTAGTGCAGCTCATCCAGGATGGCACATCAATGCGAGCTGTGGCAAGAAGGTTTGCTGTGTCTGTCAGCGTAGTGTCCAGAGCATGGAGGCGCTACCAGGAGACAGGCCAGTACATCAGGAGACGTGGAGGAGGCCGTAGGAGGGCAACAACCCAGCAGCAGGACCGCTACCTCCGCCTTTGTGCAAGGAGGAACAGGAGGAGCACTGCCAGAGCCCTGCAAAATGACCTCCAGCAGGCCACGAATGTGCATGTGTCTGCTCAAACGGTCAGAAACAGACTCCATGAGGTTGGTATGAGGGCCCGACGTCCACAGGTTGGGGTTGTGCTTACAGCCCAAACACCGTGCAGGACGTTTGACATTTGCCAGAGAACACCACTGGTGCCCTGTGCTCTTCACAGATGAAAGCAGGTTCACACTGAGCACGTGTGACAGACGTGACAGAGTCTGGAGACGCCGTGGAGAACATTCCGTGGGTCAGTAATGGTGTGGGGTGGCATTTCTTTGGGGGGGTCGCACAGCCCTCCATGTGCTCACCAGAGGTAGTCTGACTGCCATTAGGTACCGAGATGAGATCCTCAGACCCCTTGTGAGACCATATGTTGGTGCGGTTGGCCCTGGGTTCATCCTAATGCAAGACAATGCTAGACCTCATGTGTCATGTGTCAGCAGTTCCTGCAAGACGAAGGCATTGATGCTATGGACTGGCCTACCCGTTCCCCAGACCTGAATCCAATTGAGCACATCTGGGACATCAAGTCTCGCTCCATCCACCAACGCCACGTTGCACCACAGACTGTCCAGGAGTTGGCGGATGCTTTAGTCCAGGTCTGGGAGGAGATCCCTCAGGAGACCATCTGACCTCATCAGGAGCATACCCAGGCGTTGTAGGGAGGTCATACAGGCACGTGGAGGCCACACACACTATTGAGCCTCATTTTGACTTGTTTTAAGGACATTACATCAAAGTTGGATCAGCCTGTAGTGTGTTTTTCCACTTCAATTTTGAGTGTGACTCCAAATCCAGACCTCCATGGGTTAATACATTTGATTTCCATTAAAAATTCTTGTGTGATTTTGTTGTCAGCACATTCAACTATGTAAAGAACAAAGTATTTAAAGGCGACATAGACCGGAAGCTCCAATTAACGCTGCGTTTGTGTGTGTGTGTGTGTATATGCGTCATTACCTCGTTTATGAAACCCTAAACTTTCAGAATAAACAGTTCAGCCACTGCTGAGAAAATAGTGTTGTATTGTTTTCCTGGGCTCTGCAAAGCGGATCGGCACTTCCGTATGTTGATGTTGTCATCAGTAAACCTCACCACTCCTCTCACCACCGTAGCGCCTCCTGGTGCGGGCACTAGTCCGGGCACATCCGGTTGCGTACATTCAACCGCAGAAGAAGAAGAACTACTCTTGTTGTAGCTGCTGAGATGCAGAGCATCCACCGTGCCAGAGGGGGAGCTGTGTATCTGGCCTATCTATTACGTCACTTCCAGGTACCTGGCCAATCACGGGACAGTGGGAAAGCTCTCGTTGGCTGGCCAATCACAACACAGTCCACGTTCTGGGGGTGTGGTTTTGGTTTGAAACAGCGCGGCTGACGAGAGCGTCAGTGAGGAGATATTTCGATCGGCTCGTTTGCAGCGATTAGGACGTTTTTAACCGTGAAAACAAGTTAATATATGTAAGTAGACCTCCATAACTAACATATATGTGACCATGAAAACAAGTTAATATATGTAAGTAGACCTCCATAACTAACATATATGTGACCATGAAAACAAGTTAATATATGTAAGTAGACCTCCATAACTAACATATATGTGACCATGAAAACAAGTTAATATATGTAAGTAGACCTCCATAACTAACATATATGTGACCATGAAGACAAGTTAATATATGTAAGTAGACCTCCATGACTAACATATACGTGACCATGAAAACAAGTTAATATATGTAAGTAGACCTCCATGACTAACATATACGTGACCATGAAAACAAGTTAATATATGTAAGTAGACCTCCATAACTCACACATATATGTGACCATGAAAACAAGTTAATATATGTAAGTAGACCTCCATGACTAACATATACGTGACCATGAAAACAAGTTAATATATGTAAGTAGACCTCCATGACTAACATATACGTGACCATGAAAACAAGTTAATATATGTAAGTAGACCTCCATAACTCACACATATATGTGACCATGAAAACAAGTTAATATATGTAAGTAGACCTCCATGACTAACATATATGTGACCATGAAAACAATTTAATATATGTAAGTAGACCTCCATGACTAACATATACGTGACCATGAAACAAGTTAATATATGTAAGTAGACCTCCATGACTAACATATACGTGACCATGAAAACAAGTTAATATATGTAAGTAGACCTCCATGACTAACATATACGTGACCATGAAAACAAGTTAATATATGTAAGTAGACCTCTATGACTAACATATACGTGACTATGTAAGTAGACCTCCATGACTAACATATACGTGACCATGAAAACAAGATAATATATGTAATTAGACCTCCATGACTAACATATATGTGACCATGAAAACAAGTTAATATATGTAAGTAGACCTCCATAACTAACATATATGTGACCATGAAAACAAGTTAATATATGTAAGTAGACCTCCATAACTAACATATATGTGACCATGAAAACAAGTTAATATATGTAAGTAGACCTCCATAACTAACATATACGTGACCATGAAAACAAGTTAATATATGTAAGTAGACCTCCATGACTAACATATACGTGACCATGAAAACAAGTTAATATATGTAAGTAGACCTCCATAACTAACATATACGTGACCATGAAAACAAGTTAATATATGTAAGTAGACCTCCATAACTAACATATACGTGACCATGAAAACAAGTTAATATATGTAAGTAGACCTCCATAACTCACATATATATGTGACCATGAAAACAAGTTAATATATGTAAGTAGACCTCCATAACTCACATATATATGTGACCATGAAAACAAGTTAATATATGTAAGTAGACCTCCATAACTCACATATATATGACCATGAAAACAAGTTAATATATGTAAGTAGACCTCCATAACTAACATATATGTGACCATGAAAACAAGTTAATATATGTAAGTAGACCTCCATAACTCACATATATATGTGACCATGAAAACAAGTTAATATGTGTAAGTAGACCTCCATAACTCACATATATATGACCATGAAAACAAGTTAATATATGTAAGTAGACCTCCATGACTAACATATACGTGACCATGAAAACAAGTTAATATATGCAAGTAGACCTCGATAACTCACATATATGTGACCATGAAAACAAGTTAATATATGTAAGTAGACCTCCATAACTAACATATATGTGACCATGAAAACAAGTTAATATATGTAAGTAGACCTCCATAACTCACATATATATGTGACCATGAAAACAAGTTAATATATGTAAGTAGACCTCCATAACTCACATATATATGACCATGAAAACAAGTTAATATATGTAAGTAGACCTCCATAACTAACATATATGTGACCATGAAAACAAGTTAATGTATGTAAGTAGACCTCCATAACTCACATATATATGTGACCATGAAAACAAGTAAATATATGTAGGTAGACCTCCATAACTCACATATATATGACCATGAACACAAGTTAATATATGTAAGTAGACCTCCATAACTTACATATATATGTGACCATAAAAACAAGTTAATATATGTAAGTAGACCTCCATGACTAACATATACGTGACCATGAAAACAAGTTAATATATGTAAGTAGACCTCCATGACTAACATATACGTGACCATGAAAACAAGTTAATATATGTAAGTAGACCTCCATAACTCACATACATGTGACCATGAAAACAAGTTAATATATGTAAGTAGACCTCCATGACTAACATATACGTGACCATGAAAACAAGTTAATATATGTAAGTAGACCTCCATAACTTACATACATGTGACCATGAAAACAAGTTAATATATGTAAGTAGACCTCCATAACTCACATATATATGACCATGAAAACAAGTTAATATATGTAAGTAGACCTCCATAACTAACATATATGTGACCATGAAAACAAGTTAATGTATGTAAGTAGACCTCCATAACTCACATATATATGTGACCATGAAAACAAGTTAATGTATGTAAGTAGACCTCCATAACTCACATATATATGTGACCATGAAAACAAGTAAATATATGTAAGTAGACCTCCATAACTCACATATATATGACCATGAAAACAAGTTAATATATGTAAGTAGACCTCCATAACTTACATATATATGTGACCATAAAAACAAGTTAATATATGTAAGTAGACCTCCATGACTAACATATACGTGACCATGAAAACAAGTTAATATATGTAAGTAGACCTCCATAACTTACATATATATGTGACCATGAAAACAAGTTAATATATGTAAGTAGACCTCCATGACTAACATATACGTGACCATGAAAACAAGTTAATATATGTAAGTAGACCTCCATAACTCACATATATATGTGACCATGAAAACAAGTTAATGTATGTAAGTAGACCTCCATAACTCACATATATATGTGACCATGAAAACAATTTAATATATGTAAGTAGACCTCCATAACTAACATATATGTGACCATGAAAACAAGTTAATATATGTAAGTAGACCTCCATAACTCACATATACGTGACCATGAAAACAAGTTAATATATGTAAGTAGACCTCCATAACTAACATATATGTGACCATGAAAACAAGTTAATATATGTAAGTAGACCTCCATAACTCACATATATATGTGACCATGAAAACAAGTTAATATGTGTAAGTAGACCTCCATAACTCACATATATATGACCATGAAAACAAGTTAATATATGTAAGTAGACCTCCATAACTAACATATACGTGACCATGAAAACAAGTTAATATATGTAAGTAGACCTCCATAACTAACATATACGTGACCATGAAAACAAGTTAATATATGTAAGTAGACCTCCATAACTAACATATACGTGACCATGAAAACAAGTTAATATATGTAAGTAGACCTCCATAACTAACATATATATGTGACCATGAAAACAAGTTAATATATGTAAGTAGACCTCCATAACTTACATATATATGTGACCATAAAAACAAGTTAATATATGTAAGTAGACCTCCATGACTAACATATACGTGACCATGAAAACAAGTTAATATATGCAAGTAGACCTCCATGACTAACATATACGTGACCATGAAAACAAGTTAATATATGTAAGTAGACCTCCATAACTTACATATATATGTGACCATGAAAACAAGTTAATATATGTAAGTAGACCTCCATGACTAACATATACGTGACCATGAAAACAAGTTAATATATGTAAGTAGACCTCCATAACTCACATATATATGTGACCATGAAAACAAGTTAATATATGTAAGTAGACCTCCATAACTAACATATATGTGACCATGAAAACAAGTTAATATATGTAAGTAGACCTCCATAACTCACATATATATGTGACCATGAAAACAAGTTAATATATGTAAGTAGACCTCCATAACTAACATATATGTGACCATGAAAACAAGTTAATATATGTAAGTAGACCTCCATAACTGACATATACGTGACCATGAAAACAAGTTAATATATGTAAGTAGACCTCCATAACTTACATATATATGTGACCATGAAAACAAGTTAATATATGTAAGTAGACCTCCATGACTAACATATACGTGACCATGAAAACAAGTTAATATATGTAAGTAGACCTCCATAACTCACATATATATGTGACCATGAAAACAAGTTAATATATGTAAGTAGACCTCCATAACTAACATATATGTGACCATGAAAACAAGTTAATATATGTAAGTAGACCTCCATAACTCACATATATATGTGACCATGAAAACAAGTTAATATATGTAAGTAGACCTCCATAACTAACATATATGTGACCATGAAAACAAGTTAATATATGTAAGTAGACCTCCATAACTCACATATATATGTGACCATGAAAACAAGTTAATATATGTAAGTAGACCTCCATAACTAACATATATGTGACCATGAAAACAAGTTAATATATGTAAGTAGACCTCCATAACTGACATATACGTGACCATGAAAACAAGTTAATATATGTAAGTAGACCTCCATAACTCACATATATATGTGACCATGAAAACAAGTTAATATATGTAAGTAGACCTCCATAACTCACATATATATGTGACCATGAAAACAAGTTAATATATGTAAGTAGACCTCCATGACTAACATATATGTGACCATGAAAACAAGTTTATATATGTAAGTAGACCTCGATAACTAACATATATGTGACCATGAAAACAAATTAATATATGTAAGTAGACCTCGATAACTCACATATATGTGACCATGAAAACAAGTTAATATATGTAAGTAGACCTCCATAACTAACATATATGTGACCATGAAAACAAGTTAATATATGTAAGTAGACCTCCATAACTCACATATATATGTGACCATGAAAACAAGTTAATATATGTAAGTAGACCTCCATAACTCACATATATATGACCATGAAAACAAGTTAATATATGTAAGTAGACCTCCATAACTAACATATATGTGACCATGAAAACAAGTTAATGTATGTAAGTAGACCTCCATAACTCACATATATGTGACCATGAAAACAAGTAAATATATGTAGGTAGACCTCCATAACTCACATATATATGACCATGAAAACAAGTTAATATATGTAAGTAGACCTCCATAACTTACATATATATGTGACCATAAAAACAAGTTAATATATGTAAGTAGACCTCCATGACTAACATATACGTGACCATGAAAACAAGTTAATATATGTAAGTAGACCTCCATGACTAACATATACGTGACCATGAAAACAAGTTAATATATGTAAGTAGACCTCCATAACTCACATACATGTGACCATGAAAACAAGTTAATATATGTAAGTAGACCTCCATGACTAACATATACGTGACCATGAAAACAAGTTAATATATGTAAGTAGACCTCCATAACTCACATACATGTGACCATGAAAACAAGTTAATATATGTAAGTAGACCTCCATAACTCACATATATATGACCATGAAAACAAGTTAATATATGTAAGTAGACCTCCATAACTAACATATATGTGACCATGAAAACAAGTTAATGTATGTAAGTAGACCTCCATAACTCACATATATATGTGACCATGAAAACAAGTTAATGTATGTAAGTAGACCTCCATAACTCACATATATATGTGACCATGAAAACAAGTAAATATATGTAAGTAGACCTCCATAACTCACATATATATGACCATGAAAACAAGTTAATATATGTAAGTAGACCTCCATAACTTACATATATATGTGACCATAAAAACAAGTTAATATATGTAAGTAGACCTCCATGACTAACATATGCGTGACCATGAAAACAAGTTAATATATGCAAGTAGACCTCCATGACTAACATATACGTGACCATGAAAACAAGTTAATATATGTAAGTAGACCTCCATAACTTACATATATATGTGACCATGAAAACAAGTTAATATATGTAAGTAGACCTCCATGACTAACATATACGTGACCATGAAAACAAGTTAATATATGTAAGTAGACCTCCATAACTCACATATATATGTGACCATGAAAACAAGTTAATGTATGTAAGTAGACCTCCATAACTCACATATATATGTGACCATGAAAACAATTTAATATATGTAAGTAGACCTCCATAACTAACATATATGTGACCATGAAAACAAGTTAATATATGTAAGTAGACCTCCATAACTCACATATACGTGACCATGAAAACAAGTTAATATATGTAAGTAGACCTCCATAACTAACATGTACGTGACCATGAAAACAAGTTAATATATGTAAGTAGACCTCCATAACTAACATATATGTGACCATGAAAACAAGTTAATATATGTAAGTAGACCTCCATAACTAACATATATGTGACCATGAAAACAAGTTAATATATGTAAGTAGACCTCCATAACTAACATATATGTGACCATGAAAACAAGTTAATATATGTAAGTAGACCTCCATGACTAACATATACGTGACCATGAAAACAAGTTAATATATGTAAGTAGACCTCCATGACTAACATATACGTGACCATGAAAACAAGTTAATATATGTAAGTAGACCTCCATAACTAACATATACGTGACCATGAAAACAAGTTAATATATGTAAGTAGACCTCCATAACTAACATATACGTGACCATGAAAACAAGTTAATATATGTAAGTAGACCTCCATAACTAACATATACGTGACCATGAAAACAAGTTAATATATGTAAGTAGACCTCCATAACTGACATATACGTGACCATGAAAACAAGTTAATATATGTAAGTAGACCTCCATGACTAACATATACGTGACCATGAAAACAAGTCAATATATGTAAGTAGACCTCCATAACTCACATATATATGTGACCATGAAAACAAGTTAATATATGTAAGTAGACCTCCATAACTCACATATATATGTGACCATGAAAACAAGTTAATATATGTAAGTAGACCTCCATAACTCACATATATATGTGACCATGAAAACAAGTTAATATATGTAAGTAGACCTCCATGACTAACATATATGTGACCATGAAAACAAGTTTATATATGTAAGTAGACCTCCATAACTAACATATATGTGACCATGAAAACAAGTTAATATATGTAAGTAGACCTGCATAACTAACATATATGTGACCATGAAAACAAGTTAATATATGTAAGTAGACCTCCATAACTAACATGTATGTGACCATGAAAACAAGTTAATATATGTAAGTAGACCTCCATGACTAACATATACGTGACCATGAAAACAAGTTAATATATGTAAGTAGACCTCCATGACTAACATATACGTGACCATGAAAACAAGTTAATATATGTAAGTAGACCTCCATAACTAACATATACGTGACCATGAAAACAAGTTAATATATGTAAGTAGACCTCCATAACTAACATATACGTGACCATGAAAACAAGTTAATATATGTAAGTAGACCTCCATAACTAACATATACGTGACCATGAAAACAAGTTAATATATGTAAGTAGACCTCCATAACTGACATATACGTGACCATGAAAACAAGTTAATATATGTAAGTAGACCTCCATGACTAACATATACGTGACCATGAAAACAAGTCAATATATGTAAGTAGACCTCCATAACTCACATATATATGTGACCATGAAAACAAGTTAATATATGTAAGTAGACCTCCATAACTCACATATATATGTGACCATGAAAACAAGTTAATATATGTAAGTAGACCTCCATAACTCACATATATATGTGACCATGAAAACAAGTTAATATATGTAAGTAGACCTCCATGACTAACATATATGTGACCATGAAAACAAGTTTATATATGTAAGTAGACCTCCATAACTAACATATATGTGACCATGAAAACAAGTTAATATATGTAAGTAGACCTGCATAACTAACATATATGTGACCATGAAAACAAGTTAATATATGTAAGTAGACCTCCATAACTAACATGTATGTGACCATGAAAACAAGTTAATATATGTAAGTAGACCTCCATAACTCACATATATATGACCATGAAAACAAGTTAATATATGTAAGTAGACCTCCATAACTAACATATATGTGACCATGAAAACAAGTAAATATATGTAAGTAGACCTCCATAACTAACATATATGTGACCATGAAAACAAGTAAATATATGTAAGTAGACCTCCATAACTCACATATATATGACCATGAAAACAAGTTAATATATGTAAGTAGACCTCCATAACTTACATATATATGTGACCATAAAAACAAGTTAATATATGTAAGTAGACCTCCATGACTAACATATATGTGACCATGAAAACAAGTTAATATATGCAAGTAGACCTCCATGACTAACATATACGTGACCATGAAAACAAGTTAACATATGTAAGTAGACCTCCATAACTTACATATATATGTGACCATGAAAACAAGTTAATATATGTAAGTAGACCTCCATGACTAACATATACGTGACCATGAAAACAAGTTAATATATGTAAGTAGACCTCCATAACTCACATATATATGTGACCATGAAAACAAGTTAATGTATGTAAGTAGACCTCCATAACTCACATATATATGTGACCATGAAAACAATTTAATATATGTAAGTAGACCTCCATAACTTACATATATGTGACCATGAAAACAAGTTAATATATGTAAGTAGACCTCCATAACTCACATATACGTGACCATGAAAACAAGTTAATATATGTAAGTAGACCTCCATAACTAACATATATGTGACCATGAAAACAAGTTAATATATGTAAGTAGACCTCCATAACTAACATATATGTGACCATGAAAACAAGTTAATAGATGTAAGTAGACCTCCATAACTAACATATACGTGACCATGAAAACAAGTTAATATATGTAAGTAGACCTCCATAACTCACATATATGTGACCATGAAAACAAGTTAATATATGTAAGTAGACCTCCATGACTAACATATATGTGACCATGAAAACAAGTTAATATATGTAAGTAGACCTCTATAACTAACATATATGTGACCATGAAAACAAGTTAATATATGTAAGTAGACCTCCATAACTTACATATATATGTGACCATAAAAACAAGTTAATATATGTAAGTAGACCTCCATAACTAACATATATGTGACCATGAAAACAAGTTAATATATGTAAGTAGACCTCCATAACTTACATATATATGTGACCATAAAAACAAGTTAATATATGTAAGTAGACCTCCATAACTAACATATATGTGACCATGAAAACAAGTTAATAGATGTAGGTAGACCTCCATAACTAACATATACGTGACCATGAAAACAAGTTAATATATGTAAGTAGACCTCCATAACTCACATATATATGTGACCATGAAAACAAGTTAATGTATGTAAGTAGACCTCCATAACTCACATATATATGTGACCATGAAAACAATTTAATATATGTAAGTAGACCTCCATAACTAACATATATATGTGACCATGAAAACAATTTAATATATGTAAGTAGACCTCCATAACTTACATATATGTGACCATGAAAACAAGTTAATATATGTAAGTAGACCTCCATAACTCACATATACGTGACCATGAAAACAAGTTAATATATGTAAGTAGACCTCCATAACTAACATATATGTGACCATGAAAACAAGTTAATATATGTAAGTAGACCTCCATAACTAACATATATGTGACCATGAAAACAAGTTAATATATGTAAGTAGACCTCCATAACTAACATATATGTGACCATGAAAACAAGTTAATAGATGTAAGTAGACCTCCATAACTAACATATACGTGACCATGAAAACAAGTTAATATATGTAAGTAGACCTCCATAACTCACATATATGTGACCATGAAAACAAGTTAATATATGTAAGTAGACCTCCATGACTAACATATATGTGACCATGAAAACAAGTTAATATATGTAAGTAGACCTCTATAACTAACATATATGTGACCATGAAAACAAGTTAATATATGTAAGTAGACCTCCATAACTTACATATATATGTGACCATAAAAACAAGTTAATATATGTAAGTAGACCTCCATAACTAACATATATGTGACCATGAAAACAAGTTAATAGATGTAAGTAGACCTCCATAACTAACATATACGTGACCATGAAAACAAGTTAATATATGTAAGTAGACCTCCATAACTCACATATATATGTGACCATGAAAACAAGTTAATGTATGTAAGTAGACCTCCATAACTCACATATATATGTGACCATGAAAACAATTTAATATATGTAAGTAGACCTCCATAACTTACATATATGTGACCATGAAAACAAGTTTATATATGTAAGTAGACCTCCATAACTCACATATACGTGACCATGAAAACAAGTTAATATATGTAAGTAGACCTCCATAACTAACATATATGTGACCATGAAAACAAGTTAATATATGTAAGTAGACCTCCATAACTAACATATATGTGACCATGAAAACAAGTTAATATATGTAAGTAGACCTCCATAACTAACATATATGTGACCATGAAAACAAGTTAATATATGTAAGTAGACCTCCATAACTAACATATATGTGACCATGAAAACAAGTTAATATATGTAAGTAGACCTCCATAACTAACATATACGTGACCATGAAAACAAGTTAATATATGTAAGTAGACCTCCATGACTAACATATACGTGACCATGAAAACAAGTTAATATATGTAAGTAGACCTCCATAACTCACATATATATGTGACCATGAAAACAAGTTAATGTATGTAAGTAGACCTCCATAACTCACATATATATGTGACCATGAAAACAATTTAATATATGTAAGTAGACCTCCATAACTTACATATATGTGACCATGAAAACAAGTTAATATATGTAAGTAGACCTCCATAACTCACATATACGTGACCATGAAAACAAGTTAATATATGTAAGTAGACCTCCATAACTAACATATATGTGACCATGAAAACAAGTTAATATATGTAAGTAGACCTCCATAACTAACATATATGTGACCATGAAAACAAGTTAATGTATGTAAGTAGACCTCCATAACTCACATATATGTGACCATGAAAACAAGTAAATATATGTAGGTAGACCTCCATAACTCACATATATATGACCATGAAAACAAGTTAATATATGTAAGTAGACCTCCATAACTTACATATATATGTGACCATAAAAACAAGTTAATATATGTAAGTAGACCTCCATGACTAACATATACGTGACCATGAAAACAAGTTAATATATGTAAGTAGACCTCCATGACTAACATATACGTGACCATGAAAACAAGTTAATATATGTAAGTAGACCTCCATAACTCACATACATGTGACCATGAAAACAAGTTAATATATGTAAGTAGACCTCCATGACTAACATATACGTGACCATGAAAACAAGTTAATATATGTAAGTAGACCTCCATAACTCACATACATGTGACCATGAAAACAAGTTAATATATGTAAGTAGACCTCCATAACTCACATATATATGACCATGAAAACAAGTTAATATATGTAAGTAGACCTCCATAACTAACATATATGTGACCATGAAAACAAGTTAATGTATGTAAGTAGACCTCCATAACTCACATATATATGTGACCATGAAAACAAGTTAATGTATGTAAGTAGACCTCCATAACTCACATATATATGTGACCATGAAAACAAGTAAATATATGTAAGTAGACCTCCATAACTCACATATATATGACCATGAAAACAAGTTAATATATGTAAGTAGACCTCCATAACTTACATATATATGTGACCATAAAAACAAGTTAATATATGTAAGTAGACCTCCATGACTAACATATGCGTGACCATGAAAACAAGTTAATATATGCAAGTAGACCTCCATGACTAACATATACGTGACCATGAAAACAAGTTAATATATGTAAGTAGACCTCCATAACTTACATATATATGTGACCATGAAAACAAGTTAATATATGTAAGTAGACCTCCATGACTAACATATACGTGACCATGAAAACAAGTTAATATATGTAAGTAGACCTCCATAACTCACATATATATGTGACCATGAAAACAAGTTAATGTATGTAAGTAGACCTCCATAACTCACATATATATGTGACCATGAAAACAATTTAATATATGTAAGTAGACCTCCATAACTAACATATATGTGACCATGAAAACAAGTTAATATATGTAAGTAGACCTCCATAACTCACATATACGTGACCATGAAAACAAGTTAATATATGTAAGTAGACCTCCATAACTAACATGTACGTGACCATGAAAACAAGTTAATATATGTAAGTAGACCTCCATAACTAACATATATGTGACCATGAAAACAAGTTAATATATGTAAGTAGACCTCCATAACTAACATATATGTGACCATGAAAACAAGTTAATATATGTAAGTAGACCTCCATAACTAACATATATGTGACCATGAAAACAAGTTAATATATGTAAGTAGACCTCCATGACTAACATATACGTGACCATGAAAACAAGTTAATATATGTAAGTAGACCTCCATGACTAACATATACGTGACCATGAAAACAAGTTAATATATGTAAGTAGACCTCCATAACTAACATATACGTGACCATGAAAACAAGTTAATATATGTAAGTAGACCTCCATAACTAACATATACGTGACCATGAAAACAAGTTAATATATGTAAGTAGACCTCCATAACTAACATATACGTGACCATGAAAACAAGTTAATATATGTAAGTAGACCTCCATAACTGACATATACGTGACCATGAAAACAAGTTAATATATGTAAGTAGACCTCCATGACTAACATATACGTGACCATGAAAACAAGTCAATATATGTAAGTAGACCTCCATAACTCACATATATATGTGACCATGAAAACAAGTTAATATATGTAAGTAGACCTCCATAACTCACATATATATGTGACCATGAAAACAAGTTAATATATGTAAGTAGACCTCCATAACTCACATATATATGTGACCATGAAAACAAGTTAATATATGTAAGTAGACCTCCATGACTAACATATATGTGACCATGAAAACAAGTTTATATATGTAAGTAGACCTCCATAACTAACATATATGTGACCATGAAAACAAGTTAATATATGTAAGTAGACCTGCATAACTAACATATATGTGACCATGAAAACAAGTTAATATATGTAAGTAGACCTCCATAACTAACATGTATGTGACCATGAAAACAAGTTAATATATGTAAGTAGACCTCCATGACTAACATATACGTGACCATGAAAACAAGTTAATATATGTAAGTAGACCTCCATGACTAACATATACGTGACCATGAAAACAAGTTAATATATGTAAGTAGACCTCCATAACTAACATATACGTGACCATGAAAACAAGTTAATATATGTAAGTAGACCTCCATAACTAACATATACGTGACCATGAAAACAAGTTAATATATGTAAGTAGACCTCCATAACTAACATATACGTGACCATGAAAACAAGTTAATATATGTAAGTAGACCTCCATAACTGACATATACGTGACCATGAAAACAAGTTAATATATGTAAGTAGACCTCCATGACTAACATATACGTGACCATGAAAACAAGTCAATATATGTAAGTAGACCTCCATAACTCACATATATATGTGACCATGAAAACAAGTTAATATATGTAAGTAGACCTCCATAACTCACATATATATGTGACCATGAAAACAAGTTAATATATGTAAGTAGACCTCCATAACTCACATATATATGTGACCATGAAAACAAGTTAATATATGTAAGTAGACCTCCATGACTAACATATATGTGACCATGAAAACAAGTTTATATATGTAAGTAGACCTCCATAACTAACATATATGTGACCATGAAAACAAGTTAATATATGTAAGTAGACCTGCATAACTAACATATATGTGACCATGAAAACAAGTTAATATATGTAAGTAGACCTCCATAACTAACATGTATGTGACCATGAAAACAAGTTAATATATGTAAGTAGACCTCCATAACTCACATATATATGACCATGAAAACAAGTTAATATATGTAAGTAGACCTCCATAACTAACATATATGTGACCATGAAAACAAGTAAATATATGTAAGTAGACCTCCATAACTAACATATATGTGACCATGAAAACAAGTAAATATATGTAAGTAGACCTCCATAACTCACATATATATGACCATGAAAACAAGTTAATATATGTAAGTAGACCTCCATAACTTACATATATATGTGACCATAAAAACAAGTTAATATATGTAAGTAGACCTCCATGACTAACATATATGTGACCATGAAAACAAGTTAATATATGCAAGTAGACCTCCATGACTAACATATACGTGACCATGAAAACAAGTTAACATATGTAAGTAGACCTCCATAACTTACATATATATGTGACCATGAAAACAAGTTAATATATGTAAGTAGACCTCCATGACTAACATATACGTGACCATGAAAACAAGTTAATATATGTAAGTAGACCTCCATAACTCACATATATATGTGACCATGAAAACAAGTTAATGTATGTAAGTAGACCTCCATAACTCACATATATATGTGACCATGAAAACAATTTAATATATGTAAGTAGACCTCCATAACTTACATATATGTGACCATGAAAACAAGTTAATATATGTAAGTAGACCTCCATAACTCACATATACGTGACCATGAAAACAAGTTAATATATGTAAGTAGACCTCCATAACTAACATATATGTGACCATGAAAACAAGTTAATATATGTAAGTAGACCTCCATAACTAACATATATGTGACCATGAAAACAAGTTAATAGATGTAAGTAGACCTCCATAACTAACATATACGTGACCATGAAAACAAGTTAATATATGTAAGTAGACCTCCATAACTCACATATATGTGACCATGAAAACAAGTTAATATATGTAAGTAGACCTCCATGACTAACATATATGTGACCATGAAAACAAGTTAATATATGTAAGTAGACCTCTATAACTAACATATATGTGACCATGAAAACAAGTTAATATATGTAAGTAGACCTCCATAACTTACATATATATGTGACCATAAAAACAAGTTAATATATGTAAGTAGACCTCCATAACTAACATATATGTGACCATGAAAACAAGTTAATATATGTAAGTAGACCTCCATAACTTACATATATATGTGACCATAAAAACAAGTTAATATATGTAAGTAGACCTCCATAACTAACATATATGTGACCATGAAAACAAGTTAATAGATGTAGGTAGACCTCCATAACTAACATATACGTGACCATGAAAACAAGTTAATATATGTAAGTAGACCTCCATAACTCACATATATATGTGACCATGAAAACAAGTTAATGTATGTAAGTAGACCTCCATAACTCACATATATATGTGACCATGAAAACAATTTAATATATGTAAGTAGACCTCCATAACTAACATATATATGTGACCATGAAAACAATTTAATATATGTAAGTAGACCTCCATAACTTACATATATGTGACCATGAAAACAAGTTAATATATGTAAGTAGACCTCCATAACTCACATATACGTGACCATGAAAACAAGTTAATATATGTAAGTAGACCTCCATAACTAACATATATGTGACCATGAAAACAAGTTAATATATGTAAGTAGACCTCCATAACTAACATATATGTGACCATGAAAACAAGTTAATATATGTAAGTAGACCTCCATAACTAACATATATGTGACCATGAAAACAAGTTAATAGATGTAAGTAGACCTCCATAACTAACATATACGTGACCATGAAAACAAGTTAATATATGTAAGTAGACCTCCATAACTCACATATATGTGACCATGAAAACAAGTTAATATATGTAAGTAGACCTCCATGACTAACATATATGTGACCATGAAAACAAGTTAATATATGTAAGTAGACCTCTATAACTAACATATATGTGACCATGAAAACAAGTTAATATATGTAAGTAGACCTCCATAACTTACATATATATGTGACCATAAAAACAAGTTAATATATGTAAGTAGACCTCCATAACTAACATATATGTGACCATGAAAACAAGTTAATAGATGTAAGTAGACCTCCATAACTAACATATACGTGACCATGAAAACAAGTTAATATATGTAAGTAGACCTCCATAACTCACATATATATGTGACCATGAAAACAAGTTAATGTATGTAAGTAGACCTCCATAACTCACATATATATGTGACCATGAAAACAATTTAATATATGTAAGTAGACCTCCATAACTTACATATATGTGACCATGAAAACAAGTTTATATATGTAAGTAGACCTCCATAACTCACATATACGTGACCATGAAAACAAGTTAATATATGTAAGTAGACCTCCATAACTAACATATATGTGACCATGAAAACAAGTTAATATATGTAAGTAGACCTCCATAACTAACATATATGTGACCATGAAAACAAGTTAATATATGTAAGTAGACCTCCATAACTAACATATATGTGACCATGAAAACAAGTTAATATATGTAAGTAGACCTCCATAACTAACATATATGTGACCATGAAAACAAGTTAATATATGTAAGTAGACCTCCATAACTAACATATACGTGACCATGAAAACAAGTTAATATATGTAAGTAGACCTCCATGACTAACATATACGTGACCATGAAAACAAGTTAATATATGTAAGTAGACCTCCATAACTCACATATATATGTGACCATGAAAACAAGTTAATGTATGTAAGTAGACCTCCATAACTCACATATATATGTGACCATGAAAACAATTTAATATATGTAAGTAGACCTCCATAACTTACATATATGTGACCATGAAAACAAGTTAATATATGTAAGTAGACCTCCATAACTCACATATACGTGACCATGAAAACAAGTTAATATATGTAAGTAGACCTCCATAACTAACATATATGTGACCATGAAAACAAGTTAATATATGTAAGTAGACCTCCATAACTAACATATATGTGACCATGAAAACAAGTTAATATATGTAAGTAGACCTCCATAACTAACATATATGTGACCATGAAAACAAGTTAATAGATGTAAGTAGACCTCCATAACTAACATATACGTGACCATGAAAACAAGTTAATATATGTAAGTAGACCTCCATAACTCACATATATGTGACCATGAAAACAAGTTAATATATGTAAGTAGACCTCCATAACTAACATATGTGTGACCGTGAAAACAAGTTAATATATGTAAGTAGACCTCCATAACTAACATATACGTGACCATGAAAACAAGTTAATATATGTAAGTAGACCTCCATAACTAACATATATGTGACTATGAAAACAAGTTAATATATGTAAGTAGACCTCCATAACTAACATATACGTGACCATGAAAACAAGTTAATATATGTAAGTAGACCTCCATAACTAACATATATGTGACCGTGAAAACAAGTTAATATATGTAAGTAGACCTCCATAACTAACAAATATATGTGACCATGAAAACAAGTTAATATATGTAAGTAGACCTCCATAACTAACATATACGTGACCATGAAAACAAGTTAATATATGTAAGTAGACCTCCATAACTAACATATACGTGACCATGAAAACAAGTTAATATATGTAAGTAGACCTCCATAACTAACATATATGTGACTATGAAAACAAGTTAATATATGTAAGTAGACCTCCATAACTAACATATATATGTGACCATGAAAACAAGTTAATATATGTAAGTAGACCTCCATAACTAACATATATGTGACCATGAAAACAAGTTAATATATGTAAGTAGACCTCCATAACTAACATATACGTGACCATGAAAACAAGTTAATATATGTAAGTAGACCTCCATGACTAACATATACGTGACCATGAAAACAAGTTAATATATGTAAGTAGACCTCCATAACTCACATATATATGTGACCATGAAAACAAGTTAATGTATGTAAGTAGACCTCCATAACTCACATATATATGTGACCATGAAAACAATTTAATATATGTAAGTAGACCTCCATAACTTACATATATGTGACCATGAAAACAAGTTAATATATGTAAGTAGACCTCCATAACTCACATATACGTGACCATGAAAACAAGTTAATATATGTAAGTAGACCTCCATAACTAACATATATGTGACCATGAAAACAAGTTAATATATGTAAGTAGACCTCCATAACTAACATATATGTGACCATGAAAACAAGTTAATATATGTAAGTAGACCTCCATAACTAACATATATGTGACCATGAAAACAAGTTAATAGATGTAAGTAGACCTCCATAACTAACATATACGTGACCATGAAAACAAGTTAATATATGTAAGTAGACCTCCATAACTCACATATATGTGACCGTGAAAACAAGTTAATATATGTAAGTAGACCTCCATAACTAACATATATGTGACCGTGAAAACAAGTTAATATATGTAAGTAGACCTCCATAACTAACATATATGTGACCATGAAAACAAGTTAATATATGTAAGTAGACCTCCATAACTAACATATGTGTGACCGTGAAAACAAGTTAATATATGTAAGTAGACCTCCATAACTAACATATACGTGACCATGAAAACAAGTTAATATATGTAAGTAGACCTCCATAACTAACATATATGTGCGATACAAGCATTAGATGTCACCTTTAATAAGAATATTTCATTCATTCAGATCTACGATCTATTACATTTTTTTGTGTACTTTTTTGCCCCACTGTACATATACAGTATATATATGTATATACATATATGTATGTATATGTGTATGTATATATGTATGTAATGTGTGTACACATCACACATTCATAAAACATCACACATATTGAGATTTTACAAACACATGAAAACATGACAATTATTAGTTATTAATTTGATATTAAATTATTTAAATTGACAGAATTTCTAGGTTTTTTTTACTTTACTAATCAAACTGAATTATTTATATAAAATTTCCCATTAAAACATAAAAACTACTTTGAAATTGTACAAACAAAAAAAGAATCCCTCACTCACCAGTCGTCTCGTTCACCCGTTCACTGACAGTTGTATGAATGAGTGAAGGTTGTGTGACTCTGTCTTTATGTTCCTGTTCTTTCACCATCAACAACATGACGTCACAAACATCAGACAATTTCTCAACATGTTTCACAAGTGTTCATGTTTTTACATTCATGTATTCATTCATTCATCTATAAAACTGTAAACATGGGAAATATAAAAATATCTCTGACTAAAAATAATAATTATTACTATTATTATTAGATTGTAATTGATTTAAAATCTTGGAAATCTTACATTTTTTTAACTTTCATTTGTGTTTTGTGTTTTGTGTTAGTGATGCTAACGCTACTGTAGCTGTGCTAGCACGCCACGGTTAGCTACAACAAGGCAAGTCATGCTCGTGACATTAGCTGTTAGCTCAAACTGTGAGGTTGTATTTATAAAACGCAGTCATAAAAACAGTTACTCGGCTAAAGGTTTTAAAAATAATCTGTGATTTTTATCACTAACGATTCACAGATTATTAGCAAACGTCTGACACTGATGCTAATGTTAGCATGCGTAGAAAACTGTACATGTTTTACATTTATATGATCAAATATGTGCATATTTACTCAGAGCACAGAAATATACTGAAAATGAAACAGGACAATCAAATAAATCCCAAATGTAAGAAATGACGACACAGAAATATAAGAGATTATTTTTACTCCTTTTAAAAAAATAATCTGAGTAAAAAACAAAATAAATATTTGATCAAAAATGAAAATAAACTTTCACTGGGTTATTTGACATAAAGTCTTGTACGTGTGCGAAAGTGATCCAGATGATCACATTTACTGTCATAAAGTCAAAATAAACATGGAGTTATGCTGTGAGTCCTGTTTTTGATTTAGAAGAAATTCATCCAGCTGTTAATGAAGTGATGAACTCACCGTGTGAAGAATGTGACGATGAGAAGTGAACGTGTTTCTATTTCTGCAGACAAACCTCACGTCTCAACAACACAAGAAAATATATACAAGTCACTGAATAAGACTCCGCCCACTTCCACCAAACCTAAAAAATATTGTTTGAGTCATAAAAGTGACATTAAACACACAAAGGTCAGAGCTCGTGACAACACGACAGGATGTTTCACTCACATGTCATTTCCACACATTCAGAACAAACTGTGACGAGTGATGAAATCACAGCAGAAAAAACAGGAAGTGTAGAAATCCCAGAGTTCACTTTGTTTCTGATGAATGAATGAATGAATGATGACGCAGTGAGCTGCAGTGAAAAATAACTCCTTCATGTCATCAATCTGTCTATAAATGTTAGTGTCAGATTCTTCATGTTTACTCTTTGTTTCCTGCTCAACACAAACAGTCAGATTACAGATTACAGATGATAAAAGAGTAATTCATGTTTCTGTGTCTCATGTCGCGTCAGATTATAATCTTTCAGCAGTCTGAAAAAAGTGAAAATTAGATTACCTTTTACACTAAAACATGGAGATTAACACCTGGACTGGTAGATAACCATTAATCTCCATAGATTAAGACCTCCTGCTCTCATAGATCAATGCTTGTCTTTTGTAGATTAAGACTGGTCCAGGTCAACTAAAATCAGGACAAGAGGATTAAGACGTGTGGTAAAACATGTAGATTAAGATCAATCCAGGTTAATTCCAGTTGCTTAAAACATTTCCTTTCCTCTTGACCACAGAGCTGTCCCAGATTAAGACACATTTTCAAACAGACGCCCCTAGTGTTCACATGAGTAACAGCAGACGCTCCAGATTAAGAAACTGCTTCTTCATAAATGACGTCACAAACGTGATGCAAGTGTCTTTTTATTATTTTTCACCATTTCATTTCTTTGATTTTAAGAAACAAGATCATTATTCATGTTTAATATTTAGGAGCGCACACACACACGCACACACACACACGCACACACACGTTCAGCTCGGTGACGTAAAGAATCTCCTTCCAGGTTCGACTCGACTGAAAAATA
Organism: Solea solea; assembly: GCF_958295425.1. Classification (NCBI taxonomy): domain Eukaryota; kingdom Metazoa; phylum Chordata; class Actinopteri; order Pleuronectiformes; family Soleidae; genus Solea; species Solea solea. The sequence continues at coordinate 20,182,725 of NC_081154.1, forward strand.
AAGATTAAATCAGGTTTACATTCACATTTATCTTCAAAGTAACAATATTTACATTTTTATAACGTATACACGTTTGTGTTTTTTCTAACATGATAAAGAGTGTCTCACATGTTGGACACAGTGTGTCCCTGCTGTCTACTGCTGTGTCCTCTCACTGATCCTCTGTTTGTGTGACTTTTATATAAAGAGTTGAGTTCAGGAGAAGTTAACGGCTCAAACAGACGACCTGCAAACACAAACACACACACACACACACACGTTAGAAACACACACACACACACACACACGTTAGAAACACACACACACACACTCACACGTTAGAAACACACACACACACACACACACACACACACACACACACACACACACGTTAGAAACACACACGTTAGAAACACACACACACACACGTTAGAAACACACACACACACACACACACGTTAGAAACACACACACACACACGTTAGAAACACACACACACGCACACACACGTTAGAAACACACACACACACACACGTTTGAAACACACACACACACGCACACACGTTAGAAACACACACACACGCGCACACACGTTAGAAACACACACACACACACACACACACTAGAAACACACGCACACACGTTAGAAACACACACACACACACACACACGTTAGAAACACACACACACACATTAAAACACACACGCACACACACACGTTAGAAACACACACACACACACACACACGTTAGACACACACACACACACACACACACGTTAGAAACACACACACGTTAAAACACACACGCACACACACACGTTAAACACACACACGTTAGAAACACACACCGTGTCTGTCCTGCTGTCCACAGGTCTTACTGGTGGAGGACAGTGGTGTCTCGGCGTGGACGGCGAGGACTTGTCTCCAGTAATCTTCAGGGAGAGACAGCAGTCGACAAATCACCTGAGGACACAGAGATCTGAAGAATCTAATTTAATCTAATCTAATCTAATCCCTTTTTACTGTAAATATTCATCATTATTCGTCTAATTTCACAGAATAAAGCAGATTATAACTACATCGTTTGTCATGTTAAAAAAAGTTGCACAGAATTATGGGCCCACTGACCCTGACCTCTGACCTCTGACCTTTGGCTGGATGTTTGTGTCTCTCATGATGGTCGTTGGCGACGGCTCAGACATCCCATGACCCACGACGGTCGGTCCGAACACACGAGACAAATTATTCTGGTCCATCTGACAGCGAGGACTCTTCATGACTCTAAGGACACGGGATTAACACAGATTAGATTAGAATAATAAACTCAACAGGATTTACAACGTATAAAAGTGACGAAACCACTCACTCACTCACTCACTCTCTCACACACACACACACACACACACACACACACACACACACACGACTAAGTTCTAATGTCTGATTTTAATGAATTCTTTCATTCAGATTAAACTCAGTGACACAAAGTGACCACACGAGGCAGCAGAGGACCAGCAGCTACAATCACTGGTTTTCTCTATGAGCTTTGGTGTGGGAGAGTGAGTGGTTTACAAACATCGTCTGTCTCACAGTGTGTGCGTGTGTGTGTGTGTGTGTGTGTCTCACTTGTGTAAGTGCAGCATGAGAAAAGCCAGAGTGTCTCTGTTGGGTTTGGGGAGTTCAGCGATGGCCTGGTAGACGACGGCTGAGCTGCTGTCTTCATCAGGGAGTTCTGAAACAGTGAAGTGCATTTAAAAAAACAACAATAATAATTGAACATTATTAGGGTGGAGGCGTTGCCATGGTCACCTGACGCCTCCATGAACGTCCTGTGCAGCTTGAAGGTGACGAGCGGCTCCTTGAGTTTCCTCAGAAAGTCCTTCAACAGTCCACAGAGGACGTGGACGTCGGACACTTTACTCAACATGAGCGCAGTTTTTCCCTGAAGGAAACGATCTCTGAGCTCCTTCACCAGACGCTCGCCGCCGGGGACGCGGTACAGTCCTCGCTGAGGACGGCGGAGACAAAGGACAGACACAGACAAACTCAACACCTGACACATGTAAGTGATGGAAATAGAGTCCATAAAGATAATGTTAATAACAGTTTTAACAAACTTGAGTGATGTAGAATAGCACTAACGAATCATTACTTAACTATAACTCATCATTACTTAGTTAATAATAATAATAATAATAATAATAATAATAATAATAACTGAGGAATTAAAACATTAACTAAACACTTATTACAGCATTGACTGGATTTATATTAATATTAACCACAGTAACTAGAGCTCCACCAGCATTAGCATTCATGTGTTCACCTCATCCAGGCCTCGCTTCTCGATCTCACTCACACACTCGATGATCAGGCGAGGGACACGCGGATGAGTGGGCGGAGCAAAACTCTCCAATAGATCCTGACAGGAAACGTTTATGTAGATGAGTTACTGTCATTAAAATGAGTGGGTGGGTAAGCCACGCCCCTCTGCTGTGTTACATGAAGGTGGTACAAACACAGACCTGTGTCATGTGACCTATACTTCCTGCTGCAGACGAGCAGTCGCCGATGAACTTGTGTTTACACTCGGGGTGAGCGACCGCGCGGCAGCTCCTGCACTTCACCGCCATCCTCCCGAAGCGGATCCTCTTCCCGCACGGCAAACACGTCTCCGGCCGGATCACCTGCAGGAAACGCGTCACAGAAACAACCACGTCATGGACACAACCGCGTCACATGAAACAACCACGTCATGGACACAACCGCGTCACATGAAACAACTGCGTCACATGAAACAACCACGTCATGGACACAACCGCGTCACATGAAACAACCGCGTCACATGAAACAACCGCATCACATGAAACAACTGTGTCACAGAAACAACTGTGTCACAGACACAACCGTGTCACATGAAACAACCGCGCCACGGAAACAACCACGTCACATAAACAACCGCGTCACTTACGTCAAACATCCACGTCACATGTCACAGGAAACAACCACATCACAAGAAACAACCATGTCCCAAGAAACAACCGCGCCACATAAACAACCGCGTCACTGAAACAACCGCGTCACATGAAACAACTGCGTCACAAACAACCGCGTCACGGAAGCAACCCTGTCACATAAACAACCATGTCACTGAAACAACCACGCCACATGAAACAATTGCGTCACGGAAACAACTGCGTCACATGAAACAACCGCGTCACGGACACAACCACGTCACAAGAAACAACCACTTGTTTTGGTGATGCGGTTGGTTCTTGTGACGCGGTTGTTTCCTGTGACATGTGACGTGGATGTTTGACGTAAGTTCACCGTTTTGGACACGAACACGTGTTTGGGGTTCTTCTCGACTCTGCACGTCACAACCGGTCGAACCAGAACACTCGGCTCCGTCGTCATGGCGTCAGTTTCAGGCTCCGCCATCGTCTCGTCGTCAGGAAACCACACGGACGTTTGATCTGAAACCACAAACACCACGCTTGTATTCTGGCCGTCACACTTTCATCAGGTCGTCATGGTAACGGCCCTGACGTCAACAGTGTCGCCGACTGTGAGACTCACCGGCTCCGCCCACTGACAGCGCACACTCCTGAGTGAACGTACGCGGTGGGTTCTCCGTCGTCTCCTGAGTGATTCCCAGAACCATGTGGATCTGACCTCCGGTGTCTGGGGTCGTCACCGACGCCTTCACCACCGTCTCCACCTCCTGAGCCACAACACACACACACACACACACACACACACACACACACAGTCACATGACCCACCGCTTAATCCTGAGTCACGTGACCAACTGTAATCTTCACCTTCTCCACAGTTCTTCTCTCCGTCAGCTCTGACGACATGTTACTTCCCCGCCCACGTTTCACCACCGGAACGCTGAGAACCGGACCCATCGACGAGCGCTGCAGAGAAAACAACAACAACAACAACAGCATCCGAGTGTTAGCACAACAACCAAACATGCTAAAATGCTAACAGGCGGTGCAGCTGTAGCTCACCCTCCTTTCTCGGGCTCGAGATCGCAGAGGTTTGATCGCAGTCGAGTCTAAATCCTGAAAAAGGTTTTATTTTAACTCGTTCATTATTTTTGAGTTATAAGTGAACGTCTGAAGTTTCACAGCGTCATGTTCTCACCACGTCATCGTCAGTGCGATCGTAGCTGATGTCAGAGTGAGAGAGAAACGACGACTCATCGATCACTGACAACCTGAAGAGATGAACACATGAAAGTGTTATCACCAAGTGTTCACACATTCAGACGTTCACAATATTCACATGCTCATATGATTCGCAACATTCATTCCTCCCTTCACATTCACACAATCACAACTATCACTCACATGTTCACAGCATCATTCACACATTCATAACCCTGTCACTTCTCCACCTGATTCAGTTTAACTTGTCTATTAATGACAAAGGCGACACCCTGTGGTCAAAGCTGAGATCTACATCACTTTGACCATCACATGAAACATTCATCAGCTCATCTGAAACTTTCATGTTTTTACTTTGAAAACAAATTGAAAGTTAGAATTTCAATATTTGATGGTTTTGAGCTTTGATGTTTTTATTTAATGTAGTTTTCTTTTGAACTTTGATGACAGTTGTTGTTGCTGTGGTTACGTTGTTGTTGTGGTGGTCACGTTGTTGTTGATGCTGTTTTTGTTGTTACTGCTGTGATTGTTGTTGTTGTTGTTGCTGTTGCTGCTGCGGTTGTTGCTGCTGTTGTTGCTGCTGCGGTTGTTGTGGTTGTTGTTGCTGCTGCTGTGGTTGTTGCTGTTGTTGCTGCTGCTGTGGTTGTTGCTGTTGTTGCTGCTGTGGTTGTTGTTGCCGTGGTTGTTATTGTTGCTGTGGTTGTGGTTGTTGCCGTGGTTGTTATTGTTGCTGTGGTTGTTGTTGTTGCCGTGGTTGTTGTTGTTGCTGTGGTTGTTGTTGCTGCTGCTGCTGTGGTTGTTATTGCTGCTGCTGCTGTGGTTGTTGTTGCTGCGGTTGTGGTTGTTGCTGCTACTGTGGTTGTTGTTGCTGCTGTGGTTGTTGTTGCTGCTGTGGTTGTTGTTGCTGTGGTTGTTGTTGCTGTGGTTGTTGTTGATGTGGTTGTTGTTGTTGTTGCTGCTGTGGTTGTTGTTGTTGTTGTTGCTGCTGCGGTTGTTGTTGCTGTTGTTGTAGTTTTTGCTGTTGTTGCTGTGGTTGTTGCTGTGGTTGTGGTTGTTGCTGTGGTTGTTGTTGTTGTTGTTGTTGTTGCTGCTGGTGCTGTGGTTGTGATTGTTGCTGCTGTGGTTGTTGTTGTTGTTTTTGCTGTTTTTGCTGTGGTTGTGGTTGTTGCTGTGGTTTTTGCTGTTGTTGCAGTGGTTGTTGTTGTTGCTGTGGTTTTTGTTGTCGTGGTGATGAACGTACCTCTTGTTGCTCCGGTGCAGCGTCACGTTTCCTGTTTTATGCTCAAACGTTGCCAACAGTGATTTCTGCTCGTCGTTCAAACAGGCGCTGGATTTACTGTCGTGGACGAGGATGTCGCACATGAGCTGCATCTGCCGCTGCTGAAACAACAACAACAACAACAACAACAACAACATCATCATCAGTGTGAACGTGTGGTCTTGCCGCCTCCCCCCTCCTCCTCCTCCTCCTCCTCCTCCTTCTCCTCACCAGATACTGGTAGTCGGCCTCGATCTTGTAGCGTTTCTTCATCTCGACGTCGAGCTGGTTGCGAGCGTGTTTCAGTTTGACCTCCAGCGCAGCTTTAGCCACGTCTGACTTCACCAGCAGCTCTTTGTATTTCTTCAGCTCCAGCTCGGCGTGAAGCCACTTCTTCCTCATCGCCTCGAAGTTCCTCACCACGGCAACGAACTCTGAGGACACACACACACACACACACACACACACCTCCGTCACTAAGTTCTAATGTCTGATTTTAGTGAATTCAGACTTAACCCAGTGACACAAAGTGACCACACGAGGCAGCAGAGGACCAGCAGCTCCTGTGTCCCTGCAGCTAAAATCACTGGTTTTCTCTATGAGGTTTGTGTGTGTTTGTGTGTGTGTGTGTGTGTGTGTGTTTGTGTGTGTGTGTGTGTGTGTTTGTGTGTGTGTTTGTGTGTGTGTGTGTGTGTGTGTTCTGACCCAGCTCTGTGTTCACAGAGTTCTCCTCCATGTTGATTCTCTGCAGACAGAGAGCGAGCAGCTCCTCCACCATCACACGAGATTCTCCCATCACTGCTGCCTCTGACGTCACAGTGATGACATCATCAATCATGTAACACAAAGTGCTGCGTGAATTAAAAGCTAAAGTGACAAAATAACAAACTAAGATACAAAATAAATATAAAATTAATCAAATAATGATTGACACAAACTAAATGAAGACTCGCGTTTATGCTGAGTCATCATTAAGTCACCGTTTATTTTTAGATTTATATGTAACTCAAGTCTGTGTGTCTCGTGACTGACGTCACAGGGAGTTTTATCACAAACAAACAAACAAACAAACTCACGGTGCAGCTGCAGCGCGCGGCGGTCACGTGTCCACAAACGTTTGCGCAGCTGCGGCCATCAGCGGCGTCTGTTATGACGTCATCACGTCTTCCTCGTCCTCGGGACTCGCCGTCCATTGGTGTTTGAGCGCCATCTTCTGCCCGGGAGTGTGGCACGCGACAGTTTTTTAAAGCTTTAATGACATAAGAAAGATGACAAACTCACATAAACACAACACCTCATATGAACAACACAATATAACAATATATCACAGTTCTAAACAGACAAACAACTTCCTTAAAATGAAGGAAAGAATGAGAAGTGCAAAATAGTAAGATAAATAATAGAAAATAAAAATAATACAACAACAAACAACCAAACAAGGGCTTTAGGAAAGGTTAAATTCTGCTAAAGATTTGTACACTTTATTTGCATGGGGACTATTTATTTGTTTCAGGGTTTTATGTAACAGGGAGAGTTCATTCTTAAGAGCAGGCCGGGGGGGGGGGGGGTTGTATTTCTAATTCGTATTAGAAATACAACAGTTTTCTACCACAAATTTAAATCTACTTTTCATAAATTCATTTGAGGGATAAATGTTGTTTATGGTTTTAAAATGAACTTCTTTATACTTGAGGGGAATTGGGAATTTTAAGTATTTTGTTTGAATAGTTGATATTTCAGATTTGTTATAACTTTTTGTTCTACTTGGATATAAAGTATTGACTAAATACTGCCTTAAAAACGTATTATTCCATTTTTCGTTCCAGATCATCTATCTTCACTTTGTGTTAAAAACATAATTTTTTATCGATTGGACTAAAACCTTTGGGATATTCTGTGAGACTTTCTTATAGATCTCATTAGAGCAAGTTGTGCTATATTTAACATTAAAGTCATTCAGTTCAACAATGTTTCCATTTCCATCCATTATATGTCAAACGGACCAAATTTGTTTTGTCATCCAGTCTTCCATAAACATCGAGGGCGGAAATTATGTTTGAACGTCATTTTCCAACCTTTTAACAGAACCTGTTAAGTGTTAAGTGTGAAATTTGGAAAGTTTTATGGGCAGTTTGGATATTTCCAAATCACATTAGAAACTCAATACCTCCAACTTTGTAGAAAACAAGAGAAGGTAACGAGAACCATATCTCGAACTTCCGGTTTAGTGAATGAGTGGGTCGACGTTAAATCAGAAGTTATAAAACATCGAAAAGCCAAAATTCGAGAGGGGATGAGTACTAGAAGGGAACTTACTAATGGAGGACTTCAGTTTGGAGAGTCAGTTAGAACAGCTGTTGCTGATGATTTTTATGTGTCCATGTTTAGTTTATGGGTAATGAAAGTGCTTTGGGGAACTGATGTATAATGCAGCATGAAGGTGTTAAAGTGATGTCACTGAATGTGAATGGGCTGAGTAGTCTGGTCAAATTTAGCAAAGGTGGTGTTTCTGCAGGAGACACATCTGTCTACGGAGGAACATGAGAAACTAAAGAGATTTGGGTATAACAACACATTTTATAGCACTTACCACAAACAAAGCAATAGGAGAGGGGTAGCCATATTAATAAGAAATTCAACCAAATATGAACCAGAAAAAGGAATGTGTGATAGAGAGGGAAGGTATATTATGGTAAAGGGTGTATATGTACCCCCAGATAGCAAGAAACCCTTCTTTGAATCATTATTTGACATCATTAATGTAGAACTAGAGGGGATCTTGATATGTGGAGGGGACTTGAATATGGCGATGAACTACAATCTAGATACGACTAGTATGAAGAAGAATAGGACATGGCTTAATAGATATATGAACGCACAACTGGTTGATTTGGGAATAGTAGATGTTTGGAGAAACCTACATCCCTTGGAGAGAGACTACACACACTATTCAGACCCACACCAAATGTATTCAAGGCTGGACTATTTCTTCATGACAAAGGGAGATACAGTTGAAACCAGAAGTTTACATACACTAAGATTATTATGCCTTTAAACAATTTGGGAAAGCCCAAATGAAGATGTCATGTCTTTGGAAGCTTCTGATTGTTTATTGACAACATTTGAGTTCATTAGAGACACACCTGTGGATGTATTTTAAGGCACACCTGAAACACACTGCTTTTTTGTGTAACATCATGGGAAAGTCAAAAGAAATCAGCCAAGATATCAGGAAGAGAATTGTGGACTTGCACAAGTCTGGTTCATCCTTGGGTGCAATTTCCAGATGCCTGAAGGTGCCACGTTCATCTGTTCAAAGAATTATACACAAGTATAAACACCATGGGAATGTCCAGCCATCATACCGCTCAGGAAGGAGACAACCCGTCTCCTTCCTGTGTCCCAGAGAGGAACGTGCTTTGGTCTGAAATGGGCATATCAACCCAAGAACAAAAGCAAAAGACATTGTGAAGATGCTGGCTGAAGCTGGTAAGAGTGTGTCAGTACTGTACCGACATGGGCTGAAAGGCCACTCTGCCAGGAAGAAGCCATTACTCCAAAAGACACATAAAAACGCCAGATTACAGTCTGCAAATGCACACAGGAAGTGTGTTTCAGGTGTGCCTTAAAATACATCCACAGGTGTGTCTCTAATGAACTCTAATGTTGTCAGAAGCTTCCAAAGACATGACATCTTCATTTGGGCTTTCCCAAATTGTTTAAAGGCATAATAATCTTAGTGTATGTAAACTTCTGGTTTCAACTGTTTGCATAGGGTAGAGGACTGTAGGATAGGGGTAGCAGATTTATCAGACCATAACACAGTCTATGTGACAATAAGCTTAAACAAGAGAAGGAGGACTACAGTGTGGAGGACGAATGTGGGGGTACTGAATGACAAAGACCTGGTGGAAAGGATAAAAATGGAGATAAATAGGTATATAGAGGAAAACGAGAATGGGGAGGTAGATAAAAGCATTGTTTGGGATGTGCTTAAGGCCGTCATCAGGGGGAATTTGATGGCAAGAAATCCAGACTAGTGATCTACCAGATGCAAATTGGACACTTAAAGGCCTTGGAGGGAAAACATAATGCCACAAGTGATCCAGAGGTACTTAGACAAGTGGAAGAAACAAAGAATAAAATCATATATTGAAAAGAAGGAGGTCCCAAAGCAAGCAGGTTACTGGCTAGACGTACAAGAAAACAACAAGCATTGAACACTATATACAACATTAGAGACCCCCGAACTAATGATTTGCTTACTGAACCGGACGAAATAGAGAGAGTATTCAGGGAATATTATCAAAACTTATACACACAACCAGCAATGGCAGACGAACAGGATATGAGAAATGTACTGGACAGGTTGGATCTACCATCTTTAGGGAAAAGCAGAATACATTATTGACGGCAGAGGAGCAGATGGAAGCGGCGATCTCTAGGATGAAGAACAATAAATCTCCTGGTAGTGACGGATTCCCCTCAGAATTCTATAAAACCTTTAGACAAGAGTTGACCCCGGTATAGTTGGCCTCATTTAGACACACAATTAATGAAGGGAAAATCCCTCCCTCATGGAAGGAGGCCATTATCACAACCATACCCAAAGAGGGCAAGGATAAAGAGCATTGTAGCAGCTATAGACCAATATCAGTACCTCAATCATTCCAAAAGATTCGAGACATTCATGACGAAGACCAGACCGGCTTTATTACAGGAAGACAGACGCAGGACAATATTAGGAGGGTGATACACACTGTAGAAGAAACTCAACAAACGAGGAACAGTGCAACTTTAGTTAGTTACATGACACTTTTATCCAAAGTGACTTACAACTGAATTGAGTACAACCTGCCAGGGGTGGAGTTGAACTTGCGACCATGAAGTCTTTGCACACAGGGTCTTAACCACTGAGCCACTCCACCCCCAGGTTAGTACAGACGCAGAGAAAGTTTTGACAGTGTTACTTGGACTTACTTATGTTAGGTGTTGGAGAGAAGAATCTGTCCAGTGAATTAAGCCATTATATCAAGAGCCCACAGCTAGGATCAAGGTGAATGGACGTCTCACGGATCCCATCTGTCTGGGGAGGTCTACTAGACAGGGGTGTAGTCTCTCTCCAACTCTCTTCACAATATTCATAGAGCCATTGGCACAGGTGATGAGGCAGGACCAGGGCATCAGAGGGGTGGAGGTGATGGGGCAGTTTGTGGATGATGTGAAAGCCTACCTGGAGCGACCCAGTGAGTCCTTCCCTGCACTGATGAATCTACTGGAAGAGTATGGATATTACTCTGGATACAAACTGAACGTAACCAACACAGATCTTGGCCATAAACTATGCCCCTACACCAGAGTTAGAGGAGAAATACAAAATGAAGTGGAATTCAGAAACCATGAGATATCTGGGAGTGACCATCACAAAGGGAGTGGGGAAGTTATACACTGCTAATTACATTCGGATTAATCACAAACTCAGACGGGATATAGGAAGATGGTCAATACTATTCTTAGTTCAAGGATAGAAATAATTAAGATGAATTTATTACCAAGGCTACTGTACCTGTTCCAAACTCTTCCAGTAATGATACCACAGAAACAGTTGATGGAGTGGGATAGATGGATATCCAGGTTCATTTGGGGAACCATGCAGCTCCCCAAGGACAAAGGGGGCATGGCAGTACCTAAAATAACAAGACTACTTCTATGCTGCACAGCTCAGGGCCGTAACTTGTTGGTGTAATGGAGAATATGTAGCTAGGTGGAAGGGTATGGAAATGAAGGTGGGGGCTAGCCCAGTGCAAATATTAATAACTGATAGGGAATTGTTTAAAAGGGAAGAGAGATTGTTGGACCCAATAACTAAATACACATTGTGGATTTGGTACTTGATAGTTAAAAAGTATGGTCTACAGAACGAAGCAAAGATTCTGAGGTGGACAACACATGACAAGAGATTCAAACCACGAATAAGTGACTGAGGCTTTGAGAGACGGGCACACATCACACATTACAGCAATGGGTACACGGTTCAATATGTACAGTGTTCAGGCTTTAAGGGAGAAATTTGACTTGGAGGCAAACAAACGATTAGGGATTACTATTTGAAGGAAATAAAGTTAAAATAATGATAAACGCATATGTAGGGAGA
>NC_081154.1:20199294-20294294 GCF_958295425.1 Solea solea
ATGTCTCTCACATGTCTCTCGCATGTCTTGTCTCTCTCACGTCTCGTGTCTCTCGCATGTCGCGTATCTCTCGCATGTCGCGTATCTCGCTTGTCTCTCAAGTGTCGCATGTCTCTCGCATGTCTCGTGTCTCGCACATGTCTCGTGTCTCGCATGTGTCTCGTGTTGCACGTGTCTCTTGCATGTCTCGTGTCTCTCGCTTGTCTCTCACATGTCTCGCTCGCATGTCTCACATGTCTCACATGTCTCTCACGTGTCGCATAATTTGCACATGTCTCTCTCGTGTCTCGCTCGTCTCTCACGTGTATCGTGTTGCACGTGTCTCTTGCATGTCTCGTGTCTCGCACGTGTCTCTCACATGTCTCGCATATGTCAATCACATGTCTCTCTCTCATGTCTCACATGTCTCTCACGTGTTGCATATCTTGCACATGTCTCTTGCGTGTCTCGTGTCTCTCTCATGTGTCTCGCTTGTCTGTCACATGTCTCTCGTGTGTCTCTCGTGTGTCTTGTTTGTCTCTCACGTGTCGCATGTCTCTCGCGTGTCTCTCACCTTTCCTCGGGTACATGTTGAAGACTTTGGCAGCGTTGGTGCTCGTCACTGCGACAAACTCGTTTTCGTCCATCTTTCCTGTGGCCTGAGACAAAAGACAGAGAGACAGTCAGAATGTCCTCCGCTGAATGTAAAGGGTCAAAGGTCACATGATCTCACCACAGCTCTGTCCCACACCACAGACATCCTCTCCTCGATGCCCGTCGTGCCCTCGGGGATCAGAGTGAAGTCGTCTTTTCCCACAGCTTTCTGAGACGTGGAGAAGCCGGTGTGAGCGCTCGACGCCACCTGCAGGTCGCCGCTGAAATGACACGCAACAGGCACAGTCTGCTTCACCTGGGGGAGGAGGAGTCCACGTATGCTAATCATGCTAACAAAGAAGAAGTCCAGCTAACCATGCTAACATGGAGGTGAGATAGTGTGGAGTTGAAGGGTCGGGGTTCAGGGGCGGGCTCATGACCAGCGCCGCCGCTGTCGCCCAATCTCTGGACCAATACTGAGAGCCGTCAGTGCAGAGGCCGGCTGTGATTGGCTCACCGTACACGACGATACCTGAGGACAGAGACGGGACCACACACGTTATCCTTCTCTAATCTGAACCTAATCTGGATTTAAAAAATGATGACGTCATCACCTTTCTTCCTGGAGTTAGCGATGACATCAGCAGCAGATTTGCTCATCACCTTGGTAACGTACAGCGGACAGTTGGCCTGTTTGGCGATGGTGATGGCTCGATATACGGCCTCCGTCTCCACCTGTAACACACACACACACACACACACACACCTGTGACGCTACCTGCTGGATGTTATTAATCCCATCAGATTTTAATCCTGACGTCTCAGGTGTGTTTACCTCCTCAGGGTGAGACAACACGTGTCCTTCAGGTCCAGTGATGCCCAGAGACAGAACCTTCTTCTGCTCCTGAAATATGACAGTTCAAACCTGTTTAATCCAGTTTAATCCAGATTACACCAGTTTTATCCAGTTAATTTACAGTTTAATTTAGCATAATCCAGATTAGCTAAAAAGAGCTAAAAGGCTACACTAGCATAGCATTTATCAATCCCTCAATTAAGAATTATTTTGTATTTTTAATTTACTCCAGTTTACTCCAGATTATTCCAGTTTAAAACCATTTACAGCTGTTCAAAATGTTTAATCCAGTTTCATCCAGTTTAAAGATATTCTAGTGTAATCTCCTGTAATCCAGTCCAAACCAATTTAAACCAGTTAACAATAAAAGGTAAACCCAGTTATTACCTCATCAATGATGTCACCATTCTCAGCGTGAACCTGTGCGATCGCTCCAAGATCCCGCAGGACCCCGAACGCCTCGTAGAGCTGTAACCATGGAAACAAGCACAGGTGAAATTACAGGAAGAAAAACACAACGATAATAAATCACATTAACAATAACTGTGTTCATGGTTTACCTGAGAATCTGAGCTCTGATATTTATCTTTGTACGTCATGAAGAAGAGGAAGGAGTTCACACCTGAAAATACACACACGACTGCAGTAAATACACACACACTACTGCAGTAAATACACACACAGTACTGCAGTAAATACACACACTACTGCAGTAAATACACACACTACTGCAGTAAATACACACACACTACTGCAGTAAATACACACACAGTACTGCAGTAAATACACACACAGTACTGCAGTAAATACACACACAGTACTGCAGTAAATACACACACAGTACTGCAGTAAATACACACACAGTACTGCAGTAAATATACACACAGTACTGCATTAGATACACACACAGTACTGCAGTAAATACACACACTACTGCAGTAAATACACACACAGTACTGCAGTAAATACACACACTACTGCAGTAAATACACACACAGTACTGCAGTTTAAATGGACCTTTGTCTTTGACGAGTGTCTCTAGCTCCTCCTGCAGGCCGTCGTGCCAGCGTGCGACGTCCAGGTGAAGAGAGAAGTCGCAGCACGACGTTTCCTCCGCCGTCTCCTTCCACTGATCAAACGCAGTCAGTAAACTAGTACCTGGTTCAACCAGCAGGTGGTCAACTGTGAAAACAGCACAGAGGTCAGAGGTCAACGGTGAACACAGCACAGAGGTCAATGGTGAACACAGCACAGAGGTCAGAGGTCAACGGTGAACACAGTTGACGCACAGTCAATACTGATCAATCATTAATGTCTGACTGATCGATTACTGACCGATCAGTACAGTTTGATTAGTACTGAGTGACGGTGGTGGTCCCGCCCATAGACGTATATAAAGGCTGGATGTCTGAGGGCTGGAACGTCCACACAGGGCGGCCATCTTGCCACAGTCAGCTAACACAAGTGATGAGTGAGCGAGCTGACTGTGGCAAGATGGCCGCCCTGTGTGGACGTTCCACACTCCGCCCTCAGACATCCAGCCTTTATATACGTCTATGGTCCCGCCCCTCAGCGTGGCCCTGGTTCCCTGACTGATTGACATATTGATTAATATTGACTGACTGATCGATTAGTACTGACTGATTGACATATTGATTAATATTGACTGACTGATCGATTAGTACTGACTGATTGACAGATTGATTAGTACTGACTGATGGTGGTGGTCCCGCCCCTCAGCGCCGCCCTGGTTCCCCGAGTGAAGTCGTCAGCTGGGCTCATGCCTCTCGTCGCCCCCTGCAGGCTGGTGTTGGCGTCGACGCCCCCTGGAATGACCAGCTGACCGTACGCGTCCACCGTCCTCACTCCGGACGGGACGATCAGGTTCTCACCGATCTGTCTGAGTGAGACACAGGAAGTGATGTCAGAGACAGTGACACCTGGAGGTCAGGGGTCACAGTATAATATTATTGATAGTAGTGATTATTGATTATTGATACTTGATGACGCCGTCCTCCACGTAAACGTCGCCATAGAACGACTGGTCGTCGTTGACGATTTTTCCTCCTTTGACCAGCAGACGGTCGCCCTGCACACGCAAAGAATGCTGGGTAAAACAGTCAATCAATCAATGACTGGCCTAATGTGACGTCACTAAAACTAGAGTCACGTGACGTCTGGCCCACTTTTATCCTCAATCAAGTACAACACACACACACACATTAACGGAACAGTTTAAACATGGAGCCGAGCCGAGCAGAACCGAACAGAAACGAGCTGAGCCGAGCCGAACAGACCGGGACATGTGGGCCTGATTCTAACAGCGATGACTGACAGGTGGAGCACGAGCATCCTCCCTCCTGACGCCGTGTCCCGGTTACTGCGGCTCGGCTCCGCTCGGCTCCGTTCGGCTCTGCTCGGCTCGGTTCGGTACGTACCCCGGACCTCGCACTGCTCTTCTTGTTCTGGAACGACATCCTGATCGATCTGTGATCGGCTGATCGCTTTCAGTCGCGCTAACACCGCCTGCTATTGTTGTGTCTGTCAATTGTGACGTCACGCTGCTGACAGTCACACAACCTACTTCCGTTATAGATTTGCAAAATAAAACGTCCGATTTTCAGAATAAGATGCTGCAATGGCGGAATAACATCTAAGAGTTTCAAAATAAAATCTAAGAGTTTCAAAATAAAATCTAAGAGTTTCAAAATAAAATATCAGAGTTTCAGAATAAGATGCTGTAATTTCAAAATAAAATATCAGTTCTAGCATGTCAGATTTTCAAAATAAAATCCAATCCAATGTCAAAGTTAAAGAATGAAATATCAGATTTCCAAATTCAAATGTCAGATTTTCAAAATCAAATGCCAGATTTTCAAAATCAAATGCCAGATTTTCAAATAAATTGCCGGAATTATGTGTATTTCACATTAATTGAATATAAAGTTTGATTGTTTGTTGACAAACAACGACTCTGCTGCATATAATCAGATTATCTTCCAAGTTAAACTCATTTAATATCTGTATTTGTCAGAATTGACACACATTAAAAGAGTAAAACAGAATGAACCTCTCTCTTGCCGTAGTTTTCTCGGGTGTGTCCTCCCCCATCATCAGCTCGCCGTCGCTGTGTTCGTGGAGTGAACGACTCAAAGTTGAGTGTTTTGTTCTCAAACGCTCCTTCAACGCTGCAGAACATCCCACCATACTTCATCCGAGGCCGAGGAGACGCTGAGCCGAGGCGCGAGAGGAGACACGAGGAGTCATCGTCCTGAGAGAAGCTGCACTCAGACATGATGGAGCTGATCTGAGACGAAGAGAGAGGAGGACGAGGAACTGGGAAGAACAAATCAGAGGAAGATGAAGAAATGACCTGCAAACTTCTTCCCTTCTTCAAACAACAAGAAAACAAACGAGCAGCTGACACACGAGGAAAAGAGGAAACTCAATCTACAGCAAACAGCAGCAGTTATTCTCCGTCAATCATCACATGACCGTCATGGTTACGTGATACAGATTCATGTGAACGACAATCAAAAAACTGTGACTGGTTACTAGAGACGGGTCACATGACCAGACACACACACACACACACACACACAGGTCAGTGCTCATCTATGTCGATGTTCTCAAACTCAGTCTCTTCTGTCAGATTCACTTTATCTCTCTCACACACACACACACACACACTGAAGTTAACAGACACACAAATACATTACAATTGTTTTCTCTTTTTATTGATCTGTGATTTGTTTTCATTCTTGTTAATAAAACACAAACAGAATTTGTCTTAAATGTCATCGATCACCGATCACTGATCATAGATCCTGTGATCAATCACAGATCACTGATCATAGATCCTAGATCCTGATCATAGATCCTGTGATCGATCATAGATCACTGATCATAGATGACATTGATGGAAGATCGATGACATCACAGTCAGACTCGTCACATGTTCAGACTCACAGTGCAGATACAAAAATATCCTGTGGAATCTGAAAAGTGACGTTTTGTTGTTGTTTGTTTTCGTTGCCGTTGACGACCACGTTTTGATAGTTTCACCTCAAAAGTTTAAAATCGAATCATTCATGGAAAAAAAACATGAAACTTCAAATAACTTCAATGATTAAAAAGACAAAAAACCAATATGGTTTAAAAATAATGATTTAACACATGAACACTTCAAAAACAACTCATTAGATACATGACAATCATTTCATATCATATAATATCATTTTATATCATTTTATATAATACATTATCATTTAATACAATATAATCTTCAGTTCAGTTCTGTAAAATCCTCCAGTCATGTTTGTGAAGCTCTGACCTACTTTCTTCATCACTGTGAGCACACACACACACACACACACACACACACACACACACTGACTGCAGGTGCGACAGCCAATCAGAACAAAGTTTCATTCAACTGAACCAGTCTGGTGTGTCACAGTGATGTCATCAGTGATGTCACCTGTGATGTCACAGTCAGTGAACACTGAGAGCACGCGCTCACTGTTCAAACAAACCCTGACAGGAAGCTCGTTAAGCTCGTTAGCGCCTCGCCTCGGAAGCTCCTCCTCCTTGGTCGACCCCTCCATCCGGAGCGGCGGCACTGTGGCGAGCCAGCTGACAGCTGCGCTCTGCTCTGATTGGCTGCTGAGTGGGGCAGTGAAGCCAGTGAGCTGGTCCTCTGGACACGCCCCCCTGTGGAAGCCTGAAGACACTGCAGCACAGACAAAACGTTAACGATGTAACAAGCAGTATATACTGTGTGTGTATATATATATTTATATATATATATATATATATATATACTGTGGATATACATATATATATATATACATATATACTGTGTATATATATATACATATATATATATATATATACTGTGGATATACATATATATATATACATATATACACATATATGTATATATATACTGTGTATATATATATTATACCAATCTTTTTATTAGTTTTTTCTTCTCCAGACAAAGCAAGGTAATATACACAAGGCAGTATTAATATGACGTTTGCACGGTAAACTGAAACTTATCAAGAAAGAAAGGAAAAGAAAACCCCAACAATAACCCCCATACCCTCCCAATGCCCACCCTCCAACTTCCCGATGAGGTTATGGTGAAGCCACCACTGAATGGTGATTAGTGCAGGTACAACATGACATACACATACATTCATACAGAATAAACATTCATACACACATACATGAATTAAAAAAACATCAATGACTGAAAAATAATTAATTAAATACATAAATAAATAAGAAATAAAAAAAATATATAAAAATTAAAAATTAGAAGGGGGCGGGGGATCTCACTCCATTGTTCAACTCTGCCTAAGGGGTGGACTCAGCATCGTCGGGTGATGGTAAGCTTGTCGCTAATCAGGGCTAACAGAGGGTCCCAGGTCCTTCTGAAAGGATGTCCCAGATCCCATTTGTGAGGATCTCAACTTCTCTAGCTGTAGACAACGTAAAACTTCCTGTAACCATGTATTATGAGTTGGGGGGGAAGCCTGCTTCCATCTGAGAAGAATAGTACGCCTGGCTAGCAGAGTGATGAAGGCAATGACACGCTTTGCAGAACCAGACAAGTTTTCAGTTGGTGGTAGACCAAAAAGGGCAGTGAGGGGGTTTGGCTCCAAAATCATGTCAAGGGTCTGTTCAAGAGTCTTAAATATAGCTGACCAGAAGTTAAACAGCCTTGAACACAACCAGAACATGTGCGAATGGTCAGCTGGAGACTGTCTGCAACGGTGACAAGCAAAATATATTCTAGCCAATTTAGCATTGGTATAGTGGGCTCTATGGAGCACTTTACATTGTAAAAGGCCATGTCTGGCACATATGAATGAGGAGTGGACCAGTTTTAAAACGCTTCTCCACTGGTCGTCATCTATGCCCACCCCTAATTCCTGCTCCCACAAACCCTTAAGTGATGCCGTGGGGACTGGACAAAAGATGGTGGAAATCAGTCTTTTCTGATCAGCATCAAGGTAGAGAAATTGGTCAATTTCCGCTTCAGGGGGGCGGTTCGGAAAGTCTGGAAACTGCTTTTAGATTAAGTGTCTTACATGGAGGAATCAAAAAAAGTGGCTATTGGGCAAATTGTACTTAGCTGACAAAGACACGAAAGACGAAAAGGTGTCACTCATACAAGTCGTTAAGTGTTTTGAGGCCTTTGTTCGACCATGTGCGAAAAGTGGGGTCAGAGCAGGATGAGAAATGAGTGATTATTCAAGATTGGAGTACGGGCTGAAGCCCTAAGCAGACTGTATTGTTTCCTCAACTGAAGCCAAGATCTAATTGTGTTGGTGACAACCGGGTTGTGCGACAACTTATGAACACATATGGACAGCTGTGAGCAAATCACAGAGTGTAGAGAGCAGTGGGATGATGACATTTCAGTGTGAGCCCAAGGTGGGCAGGTGTCACAAAGACTGCACTGGATCCAGTGTAGTAGTTTAGTGATGTTGCAGGCCCAAAAATAATGACAAAGTTCGGAAGTGCCAATACCCCTTCAGATGTGGGGAGCTGAAGGCTGGATTTTTTGATCCGAGCTGGCTTATTCTGCCAGATAAAAGCATTGAACTGTCGGTCCAGGTTAGCAAAGAAAGATTTGTTGAGGCAGATTGGAATATGTTGAAACAAGTACAGAAATTTGGGAAGGATAAACATCTTGACGAGATTAACCCGTCCCGCCACAGATAAAGGAAGGGCTGCCCATCTGGACAAATCCGATTTACACTTGTCTAACAGTGGCTGGAAGTTCTTAGGGAACAGTTCCCTGAAAGAGCTAGGAACAAATACCCCCAGATATTTAAATCCCTCTCCAGCTATCTTAAAAGGGAATGTGGTCTGTGGGAGTGACCTCGGCAAATTGTTAACAAAGAACACTTTGCTTTTTTGAATGTTTCATTTATACCCTGAGAGGCGACCAAACTGATCTAAAATTGACAATATCGGAGGAAGAGAGGATGAGGGGTTTGAAATAAACAACAAAGGGTCGTCAGCATATAGAGAAAGTTTGTGGACCAAGCCATAACGGGCGATACCTTCAAACTCATGTTGATTTCTAAGCCAGGTGGCTCGAGGGGCGAGAGTGGACACCCTTGCCGGGTCCCCCGTTGGAGAGGAAAATATGGCCATTAGTATTTACCGAAGCTAATGGGGTAGCATACATAAGTTTAATCCAGGATATACACTTAGGATCAAAACCAAATTTCCATAAGACACAGAACAAATAGCCCCACTCCACCCTATCGAAGGCTTTTTCTGCGTCGAGTGCCACTACAATTTCTGGAGTGTCTGATGCACGTGTAAAGATGATGTTAAGCAGCCTTCTGGTGTTAAAAAAGGGACGTCTCCCTGACATGAATCCTGTCTGGTCAAATGAAATTATGGATGACATCACCTTCTGGAGGCGGAGGGAAAGAATCTTTGTCAGAATCTTATAATCAACATTCAAAAGTGAGACTGGTCTGTAGCTGCCACAAAAAGTGGGATCTCTGTAGTGAAATTGATGCCTCTGACAGAGTTACTGGCAGTCGGCCTTCCTCAAAGGAATCATTAAACATTCTTGTTCACACAGGGGCCAATAATGCTGAAAATGCCTTATAAAATTCAACAGTGAAGCCGCCTGGCCCGGGTGATTTCCCGTTCTGCATGGATTTGATTGCCTCTTGTATCTCCAGAGAGGAGACAGGTCTTCCCAATTCCCTCGCCAGGTTTGCATCGACTTGCAGATAGGGTAGGGATTCTAGGGGGTCGGGGGCCGTCATAGTGATTGGGGGGCTCTTAGAGGTGTACAATTTGGTGTAGAATTCAGAGAAAACTCTGTTAAGATCAATTGGGACAGAGGTGTAACTACCGTCTGGTAATTTGATTTTAGAGATTATTCTAGATGCGCTAGCTGCACGAGCCTGTTGTGCCAAGAGTCTCCCAGCTTTGTCTCCCTGTTCAAAGAAGCGTTGTTTGGTTTGTCTAAGTTGTCTCTCCACTATATGTGTCATCAGCAGATCATGCTCTGAGTGTAATAGAAGCCGTTTTTGTAGAGGGTGTGGGATGGAGAAGTCGAGTAAATTTCATCAAGTTTGAGTAAATCCTCTGCAATCTCCACTAACCTAGCTCTGTCAGCCCTTCTCATCTGAGAAATACAGGATATCACCTGTCCACGAACTGTAGCTTTAAGTGCCTCCCACAAAATGTTACTACTAATGCCTGGAGTATCGTTTAGTTCAATATAGGAGCGGATTTGTGCAGCAACAAAGTCCTTGAACGTATTATCCACCAGCAAGTGGGAGCTAAACCTCCATGGTGGAGGGCGGGTTGTACCATGTGGGAAGCTAATGTCCACTGAAGTTGGGGCATGATCTGATATGGTTATAGGGTGGTATTTACATGCTTTGACACAATGATTATTGTCAACTAAGAAAAAGTCAATGCGAGAAAATGTATGGTGTACGTGTGAAAAGAATGAGAAAGCTCTGCTTTGAGGGTTACTAAATCTCCAGGGATCCGAAATCCCCAACTGAGAAGCATAACTCCTCACCACCTCTGCTGATTTGGATCGTGGAATTTGGGTAGAAGAGGACCTGTCTAAACTCACATCCTGAACCAGATTGAAATCCCCACCCATAATTATACGGTGACTGTCTAAGTTTGGGATTTTAGCAAAAAGCCTTATGAAAAACTGGTCATCATCCCACGAAGGCGCATTAATAGAGACTAACAGCACCGGTGTGTTTTGCAGCGTGCCCGAAACCACAACATAACGGCCGTCAGTATCTTATATACGTATATATATATATATATATACACACATATATATATATATATATATACATGTGTATATATATATATATACGCAACAAGATTATTAGATCAGTGTGTGTGTGTGTGTCACCTGCTGTTTTTACGACCACAGGATGAAGGCCAGAGAGAAGAAGAGAAAGAGGAAGAGGAACTGGAAGAGAAGATGAAGAAGAGAGTTAGATCAGGTGATGATGAAGATGATGATGAAAATCCTCCTCCTGTAACCATGATGATAAATGATGCTCTACCTTCTCCTCCAGCTCTTTGATCTGTCGTTTCTGTGTTTCTATAAACTCCTCCAGCTCCTTGTTTCTCTGTCAAACACAAACACAAGTTTACTTGTTTACCTCTGTGACTTTAAAGTGTGTTTACTTGTTTACCTGTGACTTTAAAGCGTGTTTACTTGTTTACCTGTGACTTTAAAGAATGTTTACTTGTTTACCTGTGACTTTAAAGCGTGTTTACTTGTTTACCTGTGACTTTAAAGAATGTTTACTTGTTTACCTGTGACTTTAAAGTGTGTTTACTTGTTTACCGTGACTTTAAAGTGTGTTTACTTGTTTACCTGTGACTTTAAAGAATGTTTACTTGTTTACCTGTGACTTTAAAGAATGTTTACTTGTTGACCTGTGACTTTAAAGCGTGTTTACTTGTTTACCTGTGACTTTAAAGCGTGTTTACTTGTTTACCTGTGACTTTAAAGCGTGTTTACTTGTTTACCTGTGACTTTAAAGCGTGTTTATTTGCGACTTTAAAGTGTGTTTACTTGTTTACCTGTGACTTTAAAGCGTGTTTATTTGTGAGTTTAAAGCGTGTTTACTTGTTTACCTGTGACTTTAAAGCGTATTTATTTGTGAGTTTAAAGCATGTTTACTTGTTTACCTGTGACTTTAAAGCGTGTTTATTTGTGACTTTAAAGCATGTTTACTTGTTTACCTGCGACTTTAAAGCGTGTTTATTTGTGACTTTAAAGCGTGTTTACTTGTTTACCTGTGACTTTAAAGCGTGCTTACTTGTTTACCTGTGACTTTAAAGCATGTTTACTTGTTTACCTGTGACTTTAAAGTGTGTTTACTTGTTTACCTGTGACTTTAAAGCGTGTTTACTTGTTTACCTGTGACTTTAAAGCGTGTTTACTTGTTTACCTGTGACTTTAAAGTGTGTTTACTTGTTTACCTGTGACTTTAAAGCATGTTTACTTGTTTACCTGTGACTTTAAAGCATGTTTATTTGTGAGTTTAAAGCGTGTTTACTTGTTTACTTGTTTACCTGTGACTTTAAAGCGTGTTTATTTGTGACTTTAAAGCGTGTTTTCTTGTTTACCTGTGACTTTAAAGCGTGTTTACTTGTTTACATGTGACTTTAAAGCGTGTTTACTTGTTTACATGTGACTTTAAAGCGTGTTTACTTGTTGACCTGTGATTTTAAAGCATGTTTACTTGTTTACCTGTGAGTTTAAAGCGTGTTTACTTGTTTACCTGTGACTTTAAAGCGTGTTTATTTGTGACTTTAAAGCATGTTTACTTGTTTACCTGTGACTTTAAAGCATGTTTACTTGTTTACCTGTGACTTTAAAGCTTGTTTACTTGTTTACCTGTGACTTTAGAGCATGTTTATTTGTGACTTTAAAGCGTGTTTATTTGTGACTTTAAAGCGTGTTTACTTGTTTACCGGTGACTTTAAAGCGTGTTTATTTGTGACTTTAAAGCGTGTTTACTTGTTTACCGGTGACTTTAAAGCGTGTTTATTTGTGACTTTAAAGCGCGTTTACTTGTTTACCGGTGACTTTAAAGCATGTTTATTTGTGACTTTAAAGCGTGTTTACTTGTTTACCGGTGACTTTAAAGCATGTTTATTTGTGACTTTAAAGCGTTTTTACTTGTTTACCGGTGACTTTAAAGCATGTTTATTTGTGACTTTAAAGCGTGTTTACTTGTTTACCGGTGACTTTAAAGCATGTTTATTTGTGACTTTAAAGCGTGTTTATTTGTGACTTTAAAGCGTGTTTACTTGTTTACCGGTGACTTTAAAGCGTGTTTATTTGTGACTTTAAAGCGTGTTTACTTGTTTACCGGTGACTTTAAAGCGTGTTTATTTGTGACTTTAAAGCGTGTTTACTTGTTTACCGGTGACTTTAAACCATGTTTATTTGTGACTTTAAAGCGTGTTTACTTGTTTACCGGTGACTTTAAAGCATGTTTATTTGTGACTTTAAAGCGTGTTTACTTGTTTACCTGTGACTTTAAAGCATGTTTATTTGTGACTTTAAAGCGTGTTTACTTGTTTACCGGTGACTTTAAAGCATGTTCATTTGTGACTTTAAAGCGTGTTTATTTGTGACTTTAAAGCGTGTTTACTTGTTTACCGGTGACTTTAAAGCATGTTTATTTGTGACTTTAAAGTGTGTTTACTTGTTTACCGGTGACTTTAAAGCATGTTTATTTGTGACTTTAAAGCGTGTTTACTTGTTTACCGGTGACTTTAAAGCATGTTTATTTGTGACTTTAAAGCGTGTTTACTTGTTTACCGGTGACTTTAAAGCATGTTTATTTGTGACTTTAAAGCGTGTTTATTTGTGACTTTAAAGCAGTTTACTTGTTTACCTGTGACTTTAAAGTGTGTTTACTTGTTTACCGGTGACTTTAAAGCGTGTTTATTTGTGAGTTTAAAGCATGTTTACTTGTTTACCTGTGACTTTAAAGCGTGTTTACTTGTTTACCGGTGACTTTAAAGCGTGTTTATTTGTGAATTTAAAGCGTGTTTACTTGTTTACCTGTGACTTTAAAGCGTGTTTATTTGTGACTTTAAAGCGTGTTTACTTGTTTACCGGTGACTTTAAAGCGCGTTTATTTGTGACTTTAAAGCGTGTTTACTTGTTTACCGGTGACTTTAAAGCGTGTTTATTTGTGACTTTAAAGCGTGTTTACTTGTTTACCGGTGACTTTAAAGCGTGTTTATTTGTGACTTTAAAGCGTGTTTACTTGTTTACCGGTGACTTTAAAGCGTGTTTATTTGTGACTTTAAAGCGTGTTTACTTGTTTACCGGTGACTTTAAAGTGTGTTTATTTGTGACTTTAAAGCGTGTTTACTTGTTTACCGGTGACTTTAAAGCGCGTTTATTTGTGACTTTAAAGCGTGTTTACTTGTTTACCGGTGACTTTAAAGCGCGTTTATTTGTGACTTTAAAGCGTGTTTACTTGTTTACCGGTGACTGTAAAGCATGTTTACTTGTTTACATGTGACTTTAAAGCGTGTTTACTTGTTTATATGTGACTTTAAAGCGTGTTTACTTGTTGACCTGTGATTTTAAAGCATGTTTACTTGTTTACCTGTGAGTTTAAAGCGTGTTTACTTGTTTACCTGTGACTTTAAAGCGTGTTTATTTGTGACTTTAAAGCATGTTTACTTGTTTACCTGTGACTTTAAAGCATGTTTACTTGTTTACCTGTGACTTTAAAGCTTGTTTATTTGTTTACCTGTGACTTTAAAGCATGTTTATTTGTGACTTTAAAGCGTGTTTATTTGTGACTTTAAAGCGTGTTTATTTGTGACTTTAAAGCGTGTTTACTTGTTTACCGGTGACTTTAAAGCATGTTTATTTGTGACTTTAAAGCGTGTTTACTTGTTTACCGGTGACTTTAAAGCGTGTTTATTTGTGACTTTAAAGCGTGTTTACTTGTTTACCGGTGACTTTAAAGCGTGTTTATTTGTGACTTTAAAGCGTGTTTACTTGTGACTTTAAAGCGTGTTTACTTGTTTACCTGTGACTTTAAAGCGTGTTTATTTGTGACTTTAAAGCTTGTTTACTTGTTTACCGGTGACTTTAAAGCGTGTTTATTTGTGACTTTAAAGCGTGTTTACTTGTTTACTGGTGACTTTAAAGCGTGTTTATTTGTGACTTTAAAGCGTGTTTACTTGTTTACCGGTGACTTTAAAGCATGTTTATTTGTGACTTTAAAGCGTGTTTATTTGTGACTTTAAAGCGTGTTTACTTGTTTACCGGTGACTTTAAAGCGTGTTTATTTGTGACTTTAAAGCGTGTTTACTTGTTTACCGGTGACTTTAAAGCATGTTTATTTGTGACTTTAAAGCGTGTTTACTTGTTTACCGGTGACTTTAAAGCATGTTTATTTGTGACTTTAAAGCGTGTTTACTTGTTTACCGGTGACTTTAAAGCATGTTTATTTGTGACTTTAAAGCGTGTTTACTTGTTTACCTGTGACTTTAAAGCGTGTTTATTTGTGACTTTAAAGCATGTTTACTTGTGACTTTAAAGCGTGTTTATTTGTGACTTTAAAGCGTGTTTATTTGTGACTTTAAAGCGTGTTTATTTGTGACTTTAAAGCGTGTTTATTTGTGACTTTAAAGCGTGTTTATTTGTGACTTTAAAGCGTGTTTACTTGTTTACCGGTGACTTTAAAGCATGTTTATTTGTGACTTTAAAGCGTGTTTACTTGTTTACCGGTGACTTTAAAGCGTGTTTATTTGTGACTTTAAAGCGTGTTTACTTGTTTACCGGTGACTTTAAAGCGTGTTTATTTGTGACTTTAAAGCGTGTTTACTTGTGACTTTAAAGCGTGTTTACTTGTTTACCTGTGACTTTAAAGCGTGTTTATTTGTGACTTTAAAGCTTGTTTACTTGTTTACCGGTGACTTTAAAGCGTGTTTATTTGTGACTTTAAAGCGTGTTTACTTGTTTACTGGTGACTTTAAAGCGTGTTTATTTGTGACTTTAAAGCGTGTTTACTTGTTTACCGGTGACTTTAAAGCATGTTTATTTGTGACTTTAAAGCGTGTTTATTTGTGACTTTAAAGCGTGTTTACTTGTTTACCGGTGACTTTAAAGCGTGTTTATTTGTGACTTTAAAGCGTGTTTACTTGTTTACCGGTGACTTTAAAGCATGTTTATTTGTGACTTTAAAGCGTGTTTACTTGTTTACCGGTGACTTTAAAGCATGTTTATTTGTGACTTTAAAGCGTGTTTACTTGTTTACCGGTGACTTTAAAGCATGTTTATTTGTGACTTTAAAGCGTGTTTATTTGTGACTTTAAAGCAGTTTACTTGTTTACCTGTGACTTTAAAGTGTGTTTACTTGTTTACCTGTGACTTTAAAGCGTGTTTATTTGTGAGTTTAAAGCATGTTTACTTGTTTACCTGTGACTTTAAAGTGTGTTTACTTGTTTACCTGTGACTTTAAAGCATGTTTATTTGTGAATTTAAAGCGTGTTTACTTGTTTACCTGTGACTTTAAAGCGCGTTTATTTGTGACTTTAAAGCGTGTTTACTTGTTTACCGGTGACTTTAAAGCATGTTTATTTGTGACTTTAAAGCGTGTTTACTTGTTTACCGGTGACTTTAAAGCATGTTTATTTGTGACTTTAAAGCGTGTTTATTTGTGACTTTAAAGCAGTTTACTTGTTTACCTGTGACTTTAAAGTGTGTTTACTTGTTTACCTGTGACTTTAAAGCGTGTTTATTTGTGAGTTTAAAGCATGTTTACTTGTTTACCTGTGACTTTAAAGTGTGTTTACTTGTTTACCGGTGACTTTAAAGCATGTTTATTTGTGACTTTAAAGCGTGTTTATTTGTGACTTTAAAGCGTGTTTACTTGTTTACCGGTGACTTTAAAGCGTGTTTATTTGTGACTTTAAAGCGTGTTTACTTGTTTACCGGTGACTTTAAAGCGTGTTTATTTGTGACTTTAAAGCGTGTTTACTTGTGACTTTAAAGCGTGTTTACTTGTTTACCTGTGACTTTAAAGCGTGTTTATTTGTGACTTTAAAGCTTGTTTACTTGTTTACCGGTGACTTTAAAGCGTGTTTATTTGTGACTTTAAAGCGTGTTTACTTGTTTACCGGTGACTTTAAAGCGTGTTTATTTGTGACTTTAAAGCGTGTTTACTTGTTTACCGGTGACTTTAAAGCGTGTTTATTTCTGACTTTAAAGCGTGTTTACTTGTGTACCGGTGACTTTAAAGCGCATTTATTGTGACTTTAAAGCGTGTTTACTTGTTTACCGGTGACTTTAAAGCGCATTTATTGTGACTTTAAAGCGTGTTTACTTGTTTACCGGTGACTTTAAAGCGCATTTATTGTGACTTTAAAGCGTGTTTACTTGTTTACCGGTGACTTTAAAGCGCGTTTATTTGTGACTTTAAAGCGTGTTTACTTGTTTACCGGTGACTTTAAAGCGCGTTTATTTGTGACTTTAAAGCGTGTTTACTTGTTTACCGGTGACTTTAAAGCATGTTTATTTGTGACTTTAAAGCGTGTTTACTTGTTTACCGGTGACTTTAAAGCATGTTTATTTGTGACTTTAAAGCGTGTTTACTTGTTTACCGGTGACTTTAAAGCGTGTTTATTTGTGACTTTAAAGCGTGTTTACTTGTTTACCGGTGACTTTAAAGCATGTTTATTTGTGACTTTAAAGCGTGTTTACTTGTTTACCTGTGACTTTAAAGCATGTTTATTTGTGACTTTAAAGCGTGTTTACTTGTTTACCGGTGACTTTAAAGCATGTTTATTTGTGACTTTAAAGCGTGTTTACTTGTTTACCGGTGACTTTAAAGCATGTTTATTTGTGACTTTAAAGCATGTTTACTTGTTTACCTGTGACTTTAAAGCATGTTTATTTGTGACTTTAAAGCATGTTTACTTGTTTACCGGTGACTTTAAAGCATGTTTATTTGTGACTTTAAAGCGTGTTTATTTGTGACTTTAAAGCAGTTTACTTGTTTACCTGTGACTTTAAAGTGTGTTTACTTGTTTACCTGTGACTTTAAAGCGTGTTTATTTGTGAGTTTAAAGCATGTTTACTTGTTTACCTGTGACTTTAAAGTGTGTTTACTTGTTTACCTGTGACTTTAAAGCATGTTTATTTGTGAATTTAAAGCGTGTTTACTTGTTTACCTGTGACTTTAAAGCGCGTTTATTTGTGACTTTAAAGCGTGTTTACTTGTTTACCGGTGACTTTAAAGCATGTTTATTTGTGACTTTAAAGCGTGTTTACTTGTTTACCGGTGACTTTAAAGCATGTTTATTTGTGACTTTAAAGCGTGTTTATTTGTGACTTTAAAGCAGTTTACTTGTTTACCTGTGACTTTAAAGTGTGTTTACTTGTTTACCTGTGACTTTAAAGCGTGTTTATTTGTGAGTTTAAAGCATGTTTACTTGTTTACCTGTGACTTTAAAGTGTGTTTACTTGTTTACCGGTGACTTTAAAGCATGTTTATTTGTGACTTTAAAGCGTGTTTATTTGTGACTTTAAAGCGTGTTTACTTGTTTACCGGTGACTTTAAAGCGTGTTTATTTGTGACTTTAAAGCGTGTTTACTTGTTTACCGGTGACTTTAAAGCGTGTTTATTTGTGACTTTAAAGCGTGTTTACTTGTGACTTTAAAGCGTGTTTACTTGTTTACCTGTGACTTTAAAGCGTGTTTATTTGTGACTTTAAAGCTTGTTTACTTGTTTACCGGTGACTTTAAAGCGTGTTTATTTGTGACTTTAAAGCGTGTTTACTTGTTTACCGGTGACTTTAAAGCGTGTTTATTTGTGACTTTAAAGCGTGTTTACTTGTTTACCGGTGACTTTAAAGCGTGTTTATTTCTGACTTTAAAGCGTGTTTACTTGTGTACCGGTGACTTTAAAGCGCATTTATTGTGACTTTAAAGCGTGTTTACTTGTTTACCGGTGACTTTAAAGCGCATTTATTGTGACTTTAAAGCGTGTTTACTTGTTTACCGGTGACTTTAAAGCGCATTTATTGTGACTTTAAAGCGTGTTTACTTGTTTACCGGTGACTTTAAAGCGCGTTTATTTGTGACTTTAAAGCGTGTTTACTTGTTTACCGGTGACTTTAAAGCGCGTTTATTTGTGACTTTAAAGCGTGTTTACTTGTTTACCGGTGACTTTAAAGCATGTTTATTTGTGACTTTAAAGCGTGTTTACTTGTTTACCGGTGACTTTAAAGCATGTTTATTTGTGACTTTAAAGCGTGTTTACTTGTTTACCGGTGACTTTAAAGCGTGTTTATTTGTGACTTTAAAGCGTGTTTACTTGTTTACCGGTGACTTTAAAGCATGTTTATTTGTGACTTTAAAGCGTGTTTACTTGTTTACCTGTGACTTTAAAGCATGTTTATTTGTGACTTTAAAGCGTGTTTACTTGTTTACCGGTGACTTTAAAGCATGTTTATTTGTGACTTTAAAGCGTGTTTACTTGTTTACCGGTGACTTTAAAGCATGTTTATTTGTGACTTTAAAGCATGTTTACTTGTTTACCTGTGACTTTAAAGCATGTTTATTTGTGACTTTAAAGCGTGTTTACTTGTTTACCGGTGACTTTAAAGCATGTTTATTTGTGACTTTAAAGCGTGTTTATTTGTGACTTTAAAGCAGTTTACTTGTTTACCTGTGACTTTAAAGTGTGTTTACTTGTTTACCTGTGACTTTAAAGCGTGTTTATTTGTGAGTTTAAAGCATGTTTACTTGTTTACCTGTGACTTTAAAGTGTGTTTACTTGTTTACCTGTGACTTTAAAGCATGTTTATTTGTGAATTTAAAGCGTGTTTACTTGTTTACCGGTGACTTTAAAGCATGTTTATTTGTGACTTTAAAGCATGTTTACTTGTTTACCGGTGACTTTAAAGCATGTTTATTTGTGACTTTAAAGCGTGTTTATTTGTGACTTTAAAGCAGTTTACTTGTTTACCTGTGACTTTAAAGTGTGTTTACTTGTTTACCTGTGACTTTAAAGCGTGTTTATTTGTGAGTTTAAAGCATGTTTACTTGTTTACCTGTGACTTTAAAGTGTGTTTACTTGTTTACCTGTGACTTTAAAGCATGTTTATTTGTGAATTTAAAGCGTGTTTACTTGTTTACCGGTGACTTTAAAGCGCGTTTATTTGTGACTTTAAAGCGTGTTTACTTGTTTACCGGTGACTTTAAAGCGTGTTTATTTGTGACTTTAAAGCGTGTTTACTTGTTTACCGGTGACTTTAAAGCATGTTTATTTGTGACTTTAAAGCGTGTTTACTTGTTTACCGGTGACTTTAAAGCGTGTTTATTTGTGACTTTAAAGCGTGTTTACTTGTTTACCGGTGACTTTAAAGCATGTTTATTTGTGACTTTAAAGCGTGTTTACTTGTTTACCGGTGACTTTAAAGCATGTTTATTTGTGACTTTAAAGCGTGTTTACTTGATTACCGGTGACTTTAAAGCATGTTTATTTGTGACTTTAAAGCGTGTTTACTTGTTTACCGGTGACTTTAAAGCATGTTTATTTGTGACTTTAAAGCGTGTTTATTTGTGACTTTAAAGCAGTTTACTTGTTTACCTGTGACTTTAAAGTATGTTTACTTGTTTACCTGTGACTTTAAAGCGTGTTTATTTGTGAGTTTAAAGCATGTTTACTTGTTTACCTGTGACTTTAAAGTGTGTTTACTTGTTTACCTGTGACTTTAAAGCATGTTTATTTGTGAATTTAAAGCGTGTTTACTTGTTTACCTGTGACTTTAAAGCGTGTTTATTTGTGACTTTAAAGCGTGTTTACTTGTTTACCGGTGACTTTAAAGTGTGTTTACTTGTTTACCTGTGACTTTAAAGTGTGTTTATTTGTGAGTTTAAAGCATGTTTACTTGTTTACCTGTGACTTTAAAGTGTGTTTACTTGTTTACCTGTGACTTTAAAGCGTGTTTATTTGTGACTTTAAAGCGTGTTTACTTGTTTACCTGCTGTGTGAGTTGCAGCAGCTCCATCCTCTCTCGGAGGATCTGGACGTCTCTTTCTCTCAGCTCGCACATCACGCTTCGTTTCCATTGGTCCATGGCTCGCCGTAGCTCCTCTCTCTCCTCCTCCGACAGCGTTTCGCAGAGGCGCCGCTCCTCCGCTTTGAATCCTGCCATCCTAGACTCCGCCTCCTGCTGCAGAGCCTCAAACAACATGGCCTCCAGCTCCAGAATCCTCTGCAGCACAAAGATAAACAAAGATAAACAAATCGCTGCGTAAACAGTTGCTTTGTCAACCAGGAAGGTAGGGTGTTTTTCTGGTGTGTCAGAACTGCTAAACAAGAAGAAGAGAGTTTTTAGATCTGGGGCCAAAGAGGACCTGAGAGGAGCTGAACCGCATGTGCATTAACGCCAGCAAGACAAAGGAGGTGGTGATCGACATCAGGAGGAAGGTTCTCCAAACTGCACCAGTGAACATCCAGGGTTTGGATATTGAGGTCGTGGAGGACACACAACACAAATGTCCTGTACAACAAGGGCCAAAGTCGTCTCCACCTGCTGAGGAGACTGAGGCCTTTTCCTGTAACCACCTTTACTTACACCGTAACCACCTTTACTTGCACTGTAACCATCTTTACTTGCACTGTAACCATCTTTACTTACACCGTAACCACCTTTACTTGCACTTTAACCACCTTTACTTGCACTGTAACCACCTTTACTTGCACTGTAACCATCTTTACTTGCACTGTAACCACCTTTACTTGCACTGTAACCACCTTTACTTACACTGTAACCATCTTTACTTACACTGTAACCACCTTTACTTGCACTGTAACCACCTTTACTTACACTGTAACCACCTTTACTTGCACTGTAACCATCTTTACTTGCACTGTAAAAACCTTTACTTGCACTGTAACCATCTTTACTTACACTGTAACCATCTTTACCTGCACTGTAACCATCTTTACTTACACTGTAACCACCTTTACTTGCACTGTAACCACCTTTACTTACACTGTAACCACCTTTACTTGCACTGTAACCACCTTTACTTACACTGTAACCACCTTTACTTGCACTTTAACCACCTTTACTTGCACTGTAACCATCTTTACTTGCACTGTAACCACCTTTACTTACACTGTAACCACATTTACTTGCACTTTAACCACCTTTACTTGCACTGTAACCATCTTGACTTGCACTGTAACCACCTTTACTTGCACTGTAACCATCTTTACTTGCACTGTAAACATCTTTACTTGCACTGTAACCATCTTTACTTGCACTGTAAAAACCTTTACTTGCACTGTAACCATCTTTACTTACACTGTAAGCATCTTTACCTGCACTGTAACCACCTTTACTTGCACTGTAACCATCTTTACTTACACTGTAACCACCTTTACTTGCACTGTTACCATCTTTACTTGCACTGTAACCACCTTTACTTACACTGTAACCACCTTTACTTGCACTTTAACCACCTTTACTTGCACTGTAACCATCTTTACTTGCACTGTAACCACCTTTACTTACACTGTAACCACATTTACTTGCACTTTAACCACCTTTACTTGCACTGTAACCATCTTTACTTGCACTGTAACCACCTTTACTTGCACTGTAACCATCTTTACTTACACTGTAACCATCTTTACTTGCACTGTAAAAACCTTTACTTGCACTGTAACCATCTTTACTTGCACTGTAACCACTGTCAAAAGAATTGAGATCCATAGGAAGGAGATCGGAGTTAGCTCAGTGTCCAAACAAGGGTTTAATCTTGTACAAGAGGAGCATTCACAAAGCAACACACAGGCCAGTTACAAAGTGAAGACTCCCTGTCTTGGAGGAAATACATGGTATTTATCTGTCTCAATGGGTCTGCTATCACCCTGCCATAAGGTGCAGACCCCCGCCTCTGTGGGTCTGTTATCACCTGGCCCTAAGTCACTGACCCACTGTCTCTATTCACAAGTCACATCAAACAGTTCCTAAAACAATACAAATGGTCACTGGTCACAGGTCGCATCGAACAGTTCCATTAACAATCCGAAGGGTCAATGGTCGCAGGTCACATCAAACGGTTGCATTGAACATTTGTCTTCATGTATTACATGAGGTACATAATTCCCATAACAACCACCTTTACTTGCACTGTAACCACCTTTACTTACACTGTAACCACCTTTACTTGCACTGTAACTGTGATAGAGTGGGTACTCTGGGAATATGCTGGCTTGATAGCACTTTGAGGACAGGGGCTCCGATCAGAGAGCAGGACACAGAGAGGTTCCTTAATGTTCTTTAATGGTTACTTGTTGGAGTTACAGGTGGGTCAGTGGACATATATGGGTGTATGTGTGGTCCTAACATAAATGAAAAGAAAAGAATTATATATTGTCATCATAATTTACTAATAACATTAAAGGCATATGATTATTAATCTTAAATAATCACCAAAAATATACAAATGAAATAAGACGTAAACATCCTGAGTTAATTATCAGTTTAACTGACTTGAACAGCATTACAATAACTCAAAAAAACATCATCCCTGAGTAACTTGCCAAAACACAGTATTTTATGGCCAATGTCGCCATCTAGCGGACAAAACAAATCACTGCAGTACTCGAGACGACCAGACGGCATTTAACCGCGAGTGAAACTAAACATGCATTCTGGATCAACATAGTTAACTTAGCGAAGCCGCCCCAAAATTTAAACACTAAATTTATACAACAAAAAAAGGGAAGTCTACTCATTACTTGGATTAGTATCTTCATCATCTTCCCAAGCTGGCAATCTCACCAATCGTGCAACTGGGCGAAGATAAGTTTGCCCTTTGATCTTCACCTCCGCTGCTCTGACACGGCCATCCACGCCTGGAGAGACCGTGACTATTTTGCCGATGAGCCAGTGAGCCCGGGGTAGCTGAGAATCCACCACCATCACGACTTGTCTAGTGGTCAAGTTGTCAGTGTTCTTCTGCCATTTCTGTCGTTTCTGAAGGTCAGGCAGATGGTGACGAATGAAGTTGGACCAGAAGTGGTCAGCAAGGATCTGGCTATGTCGCCATCGCCGTCTCCCCAAAAGATCAATGGATGCGTAGATTGCTTGAGGGAGAGACCCATCACGACGTCCCATAAGTAGCAGATTCGGTGTGACCGGATAAGGGTCTGCCACGTCAGACGAGATGTATCCCAGAGGTTTGGCATTAAGCATTCCCTCCACCTCAATCAGCACAGTTTGCAGTACTGATTCTGGAACTGTTTGATTAGTCAACACAACTTGAAGAGCTGTCTTCACCGATCTTACTTCACGCTCCCAGGTCCCTCCGAAATGTGGCGAACCCGGAGGGTTAAACCGGAACTCAATTTCTTGTCCTGCCAGCTTCTCTTTGATGGAGGTTTCCAAAGCTTCAAACTTTCGCCTGGAGTTCAGCTGCTCCTCCACGAAAGTTTGTTCCTCTGTCTGATAGGATCTCAAGTGGCTTGCCACGGCGTGCAATGAACCGTCGTAGGGCCATCAGAAATGCGTCAGTGTCCATACTCTCCAGCAGGTCGAGATGCACACAACTAGTAGTCATGCATTTGAAGATGATACCCCACCGCTTTTCAATGCGTCTGCCCACCTTGATGTTGTAGGGACCGAAGCAGTCTACTCTAGTAGACCAAAATGGTGGCTTGAACAGTTGAAGCCGTGAAGGGGGTAGATCTGCCATCTTTGGTATCTCTGGGTTAGCTCGCCACCTCTGGCACTCCGCACAGCTATACTGGTGTTTTTTGACTGATTCCCTTCCCCGCAGAATCCAATACTTCCTACGTATCTCACCAAACACTCGTTCGGGACCAGTGTGGAGGAGTTTGGAGTCGTAGTCTTCGATGAGAAGACGAGTCACCTGGTGTTTTGGATCTAGGATTATGGGATGAATGGCATCTGGATCTAGACCCTCAGCTCTCCGGAGTCGTCCTCCAACTCTTATCAGTCCTGTGGCAGTGTCATATTCAGGTGCAAGCGTGAACAAGTGACTTTGCCGGGGAATGGTTTTACCAGCAGCCAGAGTCTGTACCTCTTCTGGGAAGCTATCCTCTTGAGCTTGTTTCAGGACATGTATCTTAGCTGCTAAAGCATCTGCAGCTGTCATTGCAGGATTTTGGCTATTAGCCGCCCCGTGAAGGAACTGATGGGTGGTCTCTATGAGTTCACCCCAGCTGTCGATGTTGGCGATGGACATAGCATTGGAACTGCTGCTGGTGATGGTTCCACAGAATGCAGTCTTCTTCAATTCAGACACATCCTCCTCTTGGGCCTCCAGCTGGTGAACTTAAAATGAGTGCGCATGCGTCAACACGCGTGCAGCCTGTTGCAGTCGCTCCGTGTAACTTTCCTATTCTTTCGTATTTTATTCGTTTTTTCTCTTGTTAAACTTCTTTACTTTTAAACTATTTTATTTTATTTAAAACCCTCTATTTAATTATGCTGGTTGTTAATATTATTGCCTTTTTGCTCGCTGTGATACTGCTACAAACCGGCATCGCAGCACAACGAGTCCAAGCCGATCAGATTGTTTACTCCAGAGAACAGCTGATCGACCTGAAGCCGGCTGGCCCAGCGGACAGACCGGCAGAGGTTCCAGCGGAGCTACGGAGAAAAACGCATCGGGGACGCAGAGGAGGATTGAAACAGAAGAAAAACGACGGGTTGAGACAGCGGAGGTTAGAAAAGCGGAGATTTAAGACGTGTCTCCCCTCTCTCATCATGGGGAACGTGAGGTCCCTGGGCAACAAGATGGACGAGCTGACAGCGCTAGCCCGGAGCCAGAAGGAGTATCGGGAATGCAGCATAATGTGTTTTACAGAGACATGGCTGCACCAGGATATTCCTGATGACAACGTCTCCATCGCGGGCTTCCACACCGTACGGGCCGACAGAGACTGCGCCAAGAGCGGCAAGCGCAAAGGTGGGGGTGTCGCTGTGCTGGTAAACAACCGATGGTGCAACCCCGCTCACATCACCATCAAGGAGATCATCTGTGACCCGAACATGGAACTTTGTGCTGTTGGACTTCGACCATATTATCTGCCCAGGGAGTTTTCACAGGTAATCATGGTGGCTGTTTATGTCCCCCCCTCTGCAAACCCGACGTCGGCAAATGACTCTATTCACTCTGCCATAGCCCAGCTACAGACTCAGCACCCAAGTGCATTCATTGCTATCTCGGGTGACTTTAATCATATCACCATGGACACTACACTCCCCACATTCACACAGTATGTGAGCTGTCCCACCAGAGAGGAGAGAACCATTGACTTGCTGTATGCTAATGCTAAGGAGGCATACAGCTCCTCTCCTCTCCCCCCACTTGGCAGGTCAGATCACAACCTGATTCACCTCAAACCCTGTTATGTGCCGGTGGTGAAGAGCCAGCCTGTAACCACAAAGATCGTGAGGAGATGGTCTGATGAGGCCTATGAGACACTGCGGGGATGCTTTGAAGTGACAGACTGGCAGACGCTCTGTGAGCCGCATGGAGAGGACATTGATGGGCTCACAGTGTGTGTAACGGACTATATCAACTTCTGTGTTGACACCATCGTCCCACCGGAGACTGTCCTTTGTTACCCAAATAACAAACCGTGGGTAACAAAGGAAGTCAAAACCATCCTCAATGAGAAGAAGAGGGCTTTCACAGCTGGCAACAGGGAGGAGGTGCGAACAATCCAGAAGGAGCTGAAGGTGAAGATCAAGGAGGCCAAACAGAAGTATAGGAGGAAGCTGGAGTGGAAGCTCCAGCAGAACAACATGAGGGAGGTCTGGAGTGGAATGAGAACCATCACTGGCTTCAGACCAACCAGCAATAGAGGAGTTGGGGGCAGCATGGACTGTGCAAACGCGATGAATCTGTTTTTTAACAGATTTGACTCGGTGACCCCGGCTCATCCTCCCATGGGCTCCTCTCCTGCATGCCTGCAGTTAGCGCCCACTCCACTCTCTCTCCCTCCCCCCTCCTACAGCCACTCTTCCCCCAGTGATGGCCCCCCACACACCTCCTCCTCCCCCGGCTCCCAAAGTGACAACACTCTCCAAGACAACACCCCTACCCCTCCCCCACAGGTCACCCCCTCACTCCACATCACTGCTGACCAAATCATGAGGCAGCTGAAGAGACTCCATGCAGGCAAGTCTGCAGGACCTGATGGTGTGAGCCCCAGGGTTCTGAAAGCTTGTTCCCTCCAGCTATGTGGAGTGCTACAACACATCTTCAGCCTGAGTCTGAGTCTTCACAGGGTCCCCGTGCTGTGGAAGACGTCATGCATCGTTCCTGTGCCCAAGATACCACGCCCCAGCGGATCCAAGGACTACAGACCGGTGGCACTGACGTCACACATAATGAAGACCCTGGAGAGACTCATCCTGGATCAGCTCCGGCCCATGGTGAGACCACTGCTAGACCCCCTCCAGTTCGCCTACCAGCCCCGACTAGGAGTTGAGGATGCCATCATCTACCTGCTAGACCGTGTCTACGCTCACCTGGACAAGCCGGCGAGCACTGTAAGAGTCATGTTTTTTGACTTCTCCAGTGCATTCAACACCATCAGGCCAGCTCTACTGAGTGAGAAACTGACAGCTATGCGGGTGGAGCCCCCCCTTGTGTCCTGGATTGTGGATTACCTGACTGGCAGACCACAGTATGTGCGCCTGCAGCACTGCACATCAGACAGACTGATCAGCAACACCGGGGCACCGCAGGGGACGGTCCTCTCTCCCTTCCTCTTCACCCTCTACACCACGAACTTCAGCTGCTGCACAGAGACCTGCCATCTTCAGAAGTTTTCTGACGACTCTGCAGTAGTTGGACTTATCAGTAAGGGTGAGGAGACTGAGTACAGGGGTGTGGTGGACAACTTTGTCACGTGGTGTGAGCAGAACCATCTGCAGCTCAACGCGACAAAAACTAAAGAACTGGTGGTGGACCTGAGGAGGACCAGGGCTCCAGTGACCCCTATCTCCATCCGTGGGGTTAACGTGGACATAGTTGAGGATTACAAGTACTTAGGGGTGTACTTGGACAATAAACTGGACTGGACTAAAAACACAGACGCACTCTACAGGAAGGGTCAAAGCCGTCTCTATTTTCTGAGGCGGCTGAGGTCCTTCAACATCTGCCGGAAAATGCTGCGGATGTTTTACGAGTCTGTGGTGGCCAGTGCCATTCGCTGTGGCGTGCTGGGGCAGCAGACTGAAGGTGCGGGACGCCAACAGACTTAACAAACTCATCCGCAAAGCCAGCCATGTTGTTGGAGAGGAGATTGACTCCCTGACAGCAGTGTCAGAGAGAAGGATGTTGTCCAGGATTAGGTCCATACTGGACAACTCCCTCCATCCTCTACATGATGTGCTGACCAGCCACAGAAGCACATTCAGCAAGAGACTTATTCTACCACGCTGCACCACAGAACGCCACAGGAAATCATTCCTGCCTGTGGCCATTAAGCTGTACAATTCCTCTGTATGATAAATAACTCTGTAAATTTATTCTTATTTTAATAGAACTCTGTAAATTTATTCTTATTTTAATAGTATTCTTTAATTTTGTAATTTTATTCCTATGTTTACTCCTACTTCTTCTTATAGTTTGTAATTTTGTAATTTCCAAAAAAATTGCTGTTACAACATTTGTTACCTTTGTACACTGGAGCGCTGTGACAAAAGAATTTCCCGCAAGGGATTAATAAAGTATTTTCTATTCTATTCTATTCTATTCTATTCGATGTTGGCGATGGACATAGCATTGGAACTGCTGCTGGTGATGGTTCCACAGAATGCAGTCTTCTTCAATTCAGACACATCCTCCTCTTGGGCCTCCAGCTGGTGAGTTGGCCAAATGTCTGAGGGCTGACGAAGAAAGTGTGGGCCCTGACTCCAGCGGTTTGGCTGACTGAGTTCAGAGAGGGTTTTTCCTCGGGTGAGGTCATCAGCTGGGTTGTCCTTGGTGCTGACATATCTCCAATCCGCCCCTTCAGTGAGGTCTTGGATTTCTGTAACCCGAGTGCCGACAAAGACCTTATACCGGCATGACTCGGATTTCAGCCATGTCAGAACTGTGGTTGAGTCGGCCCACAGTGTTACTTGATCAGGGTCCAGTGCTAGCTCCGTAGACAGGACTTTGGATAACTGTGCTCCAGCAAGGGCTGCACACAACTCTAGACGAGGCACCGATATTTGTTTACGTGGGCTCACTCTGGACCTTGCCATCACAAATGCCACGTGAATGTTGCCATGACAATCCTGCGTTCGCAGATATGCGACTGCAGATATGCGGATGTGAAGCATCACAAAAAATATGAACTTCCCTTTTGGTTCCATCAGTATCTGCCATTGGTGGGACATAGCATCTTGGCATTTCGACTTGGGGGAGGTCTACCAGTTCGGCTTCCCACTGTCACCATCTTTCCAGTAAGGTATAGGGTTGGATCTGATCATCCCAACTTACTCTTACCTTCCAGAGATCTTGTACAAGAATCTTAGCTCTTGTGGAGTACGGAATGAGGTATCCAAGCGGATCATATTGTGATGCCATCACCTTGTAGACATTTCTTAATGTCGCCTGGGAGTACTCAATAGGACGATGTCTGTATCCGAGACGGTCGGTAAGGCAGTTCCAGTGGAGACCTAAAGCAGGTTCTTCGGGGTCCTGAGTGTACTGGGAGAGCCACAGTTCTGTGCTGGCTGCTCTGGCTTCCACAGGGAGATGTTCCACAACAGACGGGAGATTGCTGGCCCACTGTCTTATCTCAAACCCTCCTGCAGATAGCAACTCTCGCATCCGGTCAATGAGGTTCCTTGCTTCATCAGCGGATGTGAGACTGTGCAAACAGTTGTCAACATAGATAGCCCTTTCGATAATGGCCAAGATGTCCTCATTGCCCTGTCTGTTGTCCTTTACATGCCTCTGGAGGGCATACGTAGCACAACATGGACTGCATGTAGTCCCAAACAGAAGGACTTGCCACTCGTAAATTATCGGTTCCTCCTCCTTCTTCATAGCTCTCCAGAGGAAGCGGAGTAGGGGTTTGTCCTCTTGCAGCAGGCAAATTTGGTGGAACATTCCCTTAATGTCTCCACTTATAGCCACCTTGTGTTCCCTGAATCGAAGGAGAATACCAAGCAGGGAGGGTCCCAGGATTGGACCGGGTAACAGTTGACTGTTCAGAGTTTGCCCGTCATATTGGTATGAACAGTTGAAAACGAGCCTAGCTTTTCCATTATGATGGACCAAGTGGTGTGGTAGATACCATGACTCACTTGAGGTATCCACTGTCTCAGAGGGAAGTCGTTTGACATAGCCTGCTACCTCAAGTTTCTGCACATCTTGACAATAAGTCGCTGCTTGCTTCTCATCTCTAGCTATCCGACGTTCTGTACTCAGCAGCAGAGGGAGTAGTGCTGTCTTTGGTGCCTTAAGGATGGGACTGTCTCTCCGACGGAGGAGTGGTTGCATATCTCTCTATGCCATCAGCTTTGATCTTCACAGTGCATTTCTCCAATAGTTCAAGGGCTTGCTGATCCTCCTTAGAACGTACAGCAGTCTTTGTGTTGGCATATGGCAATATGTCCAGTTTCCACAGCCTTTCCACATGACGGAGAAGATCAGAGGATGGAGACATAGTAAAGAGACACTGTTGTTCTACAGCAGGATGATGGGCTAAAGGGGCTGGACCTTGGAGGGTCCATCCAAGTCGTGTACAGACTGCTAGCGGACCTCCAGGAGCACCAACTCTAACAGGTTGTATGGGGACTAGCAGGTGGGCAAGATCTGAGCCAACAAGCACCAACGGACGCACTCTGTCCACTGGTGTAAGTGGTATCCCCTGCAGGTGATGGTATTTTTGCACAAGCGCTTTCACAGGGTAAGTGTGTTCAGATAAGCCTAGTGCATCAGCTGTGAACGCGTGCTGAATTTTGTACCTTGATCCAGGTTCATGCGCTGGTGATATTTCAAAGGAGACAGAATCCCCCTTAAGGTGGATCACATCGTGGCGTACCGTTCTCAATACAAGTGTCTCTGGCTCTTTGTCTAAGTGAAGGCTCTGTACAGCTGGAGGCAGGATAATAGTCCGCTCAGATCCATCATCAAGTACAGCGTAGGCCTCTAGTG
Source organism: Solea solea (assembly GCF_958295425.1). Taxonomy (NCBI): domain Eukaryota; kingdom Metazoa; phylum Chordata; class Actinopteri; order Pleuronectiformes; family Soleidae; genus Solea; species Solea solea. The sequence goes on from NC_081154.1 coordinate 20,229,459, forward strand.
AGAACTCTGCATTGTGTAGATGGACTTTTACTATCTTCAGCATCACTCTCTGAGGACGGTTTGGGCAGTCGATGTAAATGGTGTCTGGAGCAGCGGCAACCATCAAGACTCTTTTATGCACTCATTCACATACTCTGTGTAAAACGGTGAGGTGCTGTTGTTTGCAGACATTACACGGCTTCTTCAGAGTGCATGATTCCTGCCACACCGCCAGCAGCCTTTGTCCTTAATCCACTCTGCAATTTCGGTTGTGGACAGAGTCTTGAATGTTGGACAGAGCCTGAGATAATGATCACGTGTGTTGCAGTACGGGCAATACGGTTTTACCTTAGCCTTTGCGTTTGTGGAAGTCACAGTGCGGTCTATGTGTTCTCCTCTCTCCCTTAAGCTGCTTAGTCTGATCCTGGAACATGGTGACAGCTCTACTGGAGATGCGCTTGGCCTGGGATTTCACCTGAAGCCATGAAGAGAAGTCAGGAAGTGTGTACGTTTTGTCAGTTCCTGTTCTCAGAATGCGTGACTTATGCTGTATTCAACGAACCCGTCACGGTAGCTTGGTGGGAGTTTACTCAGAAGCCTATCGACATGAGAGCCACATCTCAGCTCATAGCCATTTTCACCTTCTAAGGACTGCAGCATTCCTACTAAGGCATGTATCGACAGGGCAAAGTTGTCAAATGCTTCTGGGTCACCTATTTTGATCGGTGGACTGTTCAGAATGGCACCAAGCTCACTCTGGACGAGTTGACGGGGTTGACCATATTTATCCTGGAGAGCCTGAAGCGCTGCAGTATATGGTCTTGGGTCGTGCATATATGCTTGTGCTAGTTTGTATGCACTGGGTAACTGTAAATGCTCGAGAAGCACTTGGTATTTAAACTGCTCCGTGAGATGTGTATGACCACTCAGTAGACTGTCTAAGGCCATTTTGAGTAGGGTGAAGTCAGACTCCTTCCCACTGTTGAAATAAGGTAAGGCAGGCTTTGGGATTCCATACGATGTAGCAATGAGCAGCTCCATGAGGTTATTGCCAGGCATTGTTCCAAGAGCGGATTGAGGTATTATAGGTGGTCGGACGGGACCTAGACTTGGCTGACTGACCGGATGGTACTGCCTCAGCTGTAAGTCAGTATATGGCATTGTGGGGTATGAACTCAATGGAGGTGCTCGCTGGGCTGGAGTCTGGCTGACAGCATTATGTTGTGTACCAGACGGGGCGTGACGGATATTGAGTCCCGTAGGTGGAGAAGCTGGTCTCCACGGTGGAGCAGGAGACAGATCAGTGGCAGCATGTTGATGTACCAGCGGTTGTGAAAAGTTATGGCTATTTGCAGTGATAACATCACTCGTGTGTGGAGAAACATGCTGTGTCAGTGATAATGGCGAAGGTGCAGGAACCTGGCTTATGGATGCGGATGGTACCTGGGTTGATGAGGGGGGAAGACTTGCCTTACTAGCGTCAGCCGGTTGGTTTGGCAGTGGCTGAGAAGGATTTGTGGAGCTTATGATGTTACTCTGCATTCCCTGAGGTGTGGAATGATGAGGGAATCCTCCTTCCCTTGGATTGATGTGCTGCACCATCGAATCGGGTGATGTGTGTGCACCACTGCTACGAATCTGGAGCCCTAGGTCATACTCACAGTAACTGAGAGGGTGTGATGAGGCTAGATCGTCCTCCTGCTCCTCAGGAAGGTTGTGATGAGGGAGGCTCTCTCCAGTTCAATTTGTTTCTCCTTCAGACGGCGTTGCATCGCTATCTGCTTGGTAAGTGCTGCTCTGGTCTCATGAGCTACACGAGCCTCCTTGTCTAATTGTCGTCTCGACCTCTCTTGATCCCTGAGAAGCTCTTCCTTCCTTTCCAGCGCTTCTCTTGCTTTAGTGTCCAAACGCTGATATTCCTCCTCAACATTGCTATCCTCCGCTATTTGCCGTTTCATCTCTTCCAGTTCCAGGTGTTTCACTCTCTCCTCCAACATCGCTGCTTGAAGGTCGGTTAATCCATCAACGATGGTGTGGCTTGATGTGGACCGGTGACTGACCTGGGTCCTTGCTTTACTCCGTTGAGAACCTGAAGCATATGAACGTAGAGAAGATGAACGTTTACTGGTGGAAACACGATCTCTAGTCACTCCAGTTGCTGCTACTGATGCTGGTTGAGGAGTTTTTCTGCGTTGATGTCCAACTTCATAATCATTTAAGAAGGCTGGGGGATGCCTCTCTCGTTGAGTTCTTGGCTGCATTGACATATCGGTGATGTCACGATGCTCCAACTCCATGTTGTCCTCTAGGTGACTATCCATATCCGGCTCGAAGGACCATGTGATAGAGTGGGTACTCTGGGAATATGCTGGCTTGATAGCACTTTGAGGACAGGGGCTCCGATCAGAGAGCAGGACACAGAGAGGTTCCTTAATGTTCTTTAATGGTTACTTGTTGGAGTTACAGGTGGGTCAGTGGACATATATGGGTGTATGTGTGGTCCTAACATAAATGAAAAGAAAAGAATTATATATTGTCATCATAATTTACTAATAACATTAAAGGCATATGATTATTAATCTTAAATAATCACCAAAAATATACAAATGAAATAAGACGTAAACATCCTGAGTTAATTATCAGTTTAACTGACTTGAACAGCATTACAATAACTCAAAAAAACATCATCCCTGAGTAACTTGCCAAAACACAGTATTTTATGGCCAATGTCGCCATCTAGCGGACAAAACAAATCACTGCAGTACTCGAGACGACCAGACGGCATTTAACCGCGAGTGAAACTAAACATGCATTCTGGATCAACATAGTTAACTTAGCGAAAATGCAACAGCCAAACAGCAAGAAAACAAGACCATTGACTTATAAAGACAATATTCACGGTCCAGCAAGGCAGGGAAACTCACGTTTCTGCATGAACGCACACGACTGGCATCCACCATAGTTTCACCGCACCTTGGAATCAACGTACCTCCTCGTTAAGAGAATATGACGTCACATAGGTATGGAAAGCATACTAGGACAAACTAAAACGAAACTCAAAGGTGTAAATGGGCTAGATGAATAATACAACAGACAAAACAGTAGACTTTCCTACAGTAACCACCTTTACTTCCACTTTAACCACCTTTACTTCCACTGTAACCATCTTTACCTGTACCTGTGTTGTTGAGTAAAGCATGACCTCTGACCTTGTGAGCCTGATCCATGGACTGCTTCCTGTAGTCCAGCTCCTCGTCCAGGTAACCTTTCTGTTTACGGAACAGATCCTAAACAAAAAAAGGGGTCAAAGTTCAAACTGTTCCATTGCAACTTGGAAGAAAGATGACGATGATGTCACAGTTTTACCTTCTCACTCTCGATGTCCAACATTTTCTGCTGCAGAGACGATTTGGTCACTTCAATGGACTCCAGCCACTGAGACACACACACACACACACAGGTCAGGAGTGTGTGTGTGTGTGTGTGTGTGCGCGTGTGTCTGCACGTGTGTGTGTGTGTGTGTTTACCTTCTCTGCCATGGCGAGGACAGTCCTGGCGTGAATCACCACCACCTGCTCGTCGTTGGACAGATTCTACACGAGGACACGGAGACACTGTTTACACACGTCAACATGTTAACTACATGTGATCATCACACGTCAACAACGCGACACAATTGACACGGCCACAACACGGCAACGACACAGCAACATGACAAAGAACGACAGCTGTTCCAGAGTGTGAAGATAAAAACATGTACAGAAGAAAATCAACATACACTTACGGCGTTATCTCCCAGAATGTCCAGCTTCTTCATCAACTCACTGATCACGATCTCCTGACGAGGAAACACAAACAGCGTCACCAGCAGATGTCGCTGTGTACACATGCATGCAGGTGAGAGCCGTAGGGGGGCGGGGCTACTCACAGTGACGCCCTCTGCCTCACAGTACACTTGCAGAGGACTGAGGCCTTCTGGGAAACACAGCTGTTGGAAGTTGATTCCAGGTGAGCGTCGCTCCCGCTCCTGAACAGGAAGTGGAGTTAGCGTTGATGTTTGTGTGACGGTAAACGTGTTTACGTCGTTGTTTCTTTACCTCCAGCTCTAAGATCCTGAACTCCAGCAGCTCGTTCTGATCTCTGATGTCCTGAATGTCGTTCTTCAGTCGCAGCTCGTCAGATTCCATCTGACGCAGCTGAGCTCGTAAACAGGAAGTAAAGGGTGTCAGAGACAACGAAACAGGAAGTCAACAGTGTCAGAGACAACGAAACAGGAAGTCAACGGCGTCAGAGAAAAGAAAACAGGAAGTCAACAGTGTCAGAGACAAGGAAACAGGAAGTCAACAGTGTCAGAGACAACGAAACAGGAAGTCAATGGCGTCAGAGACAACGAAACAGGAAGTCAACAGCGTCAGAGACAACGAAACAGGAAGTCAACGGGGTCAGAGACAACGAAACAGGAAGTCAACGGGGTCAGAGACAACGAAACAGGAAGTCAACGGCGTCAGAGACAACGAAACAGGAAGTCAATGGTGTCAGAGACAACGAAACAGGAAGTCAACGGCGTCAGAGACAACGAAACAGGAAGTCAACGGGGACAGAGACAACGAAACAGGAAGTCAATGGTGTCAGAGACAACGAAACATGAAGTCAACGGCGTCAGAGACAACGAAACAGGAAGTCAATGGTGTCAGAGACAACGAAACAGGAAGTCAACGTGTCAGAGACAACGAAACAGGAAGTCAACCGTGTCAGAGACAAAAGAAACAGGAAGTCAACGTGTCAGGGACAACCAAACAGGAAGTTAACAGGGTCAGAGACAACCAAACAGGAAGTCAACAGGGTCAAAGACAGCTGAGGTTGCCTTAGTAACATAAACATAGTAAATTCACCTTTTCAAACAGTTCCTGATTCCTCTGATATAAACACTGTTTCTCCTCCACCCACTGCACGTCCTGAGAGAGAGAGAGAGAGAGAGAGAGTGTGTGCGTGTGTGCATGTGTGTGAGTCTGTGTGTGTGTGTGGGAGTCTGTGTGTGTGCGTGTGTGTGAGTCTGTGTGTGTGTGTGTGTGAGTCTGTGTGTGTGTGTGTATGTGCGTGTGCATGAGTCTGTGTGTGTATGTGCGTGCATGTGTGTGAGTCTGTGTGTATATGTGTGAGTCTGTGTGTGTGTATGTGCGTGTGCATGAGTCTGTGTGTGTATGTGCGTGCATGTGTGTGAGTCTGTGTGTGTGTGTGCATCTGTGTGTGTGCGTGTGCATGTGTGTGAGTCTCTGTGTGTGTGTGCGTGCATGTGTGTGTGTGCATTTGTGTGAGTCTGTGTGTGTGCATGTGTGTGAGTCTCTGTGTGTGTGTGTGAGAGTCTGTGTGTGTGTGTATGTGCGTGTGCATGAGTCTGTGTGTGTATGTGCGTGCATGTGTGTGAGTCTGTGTGTATATGTGTGAGTCTGTGTGTGTGTATGTGCGTGTGCATGAGTCTGTGTGTGTATGTGCGTGCATGTGTGTGAGTCTGTGTGTGTGTGTGCATCTGTGTGTGTGCGTGTGCATGTGTGTGAGTCTCTGTGTGTGTGTGCGTGCATGTGTGCGTGTGCATTTGTGTGAGTCTGTGTGTGTGCATGTGTGTGAGTCTCTGTGTGTGTGCGTGCGTGTGCATGTGTGTGAGTCTGTGTTTGTGCGTACATGTGTGCGTGTGAGTCTGTGTGTGTGTGCGTGTGCATGTGTGTGAGTCTGTGTGTGTGTGCGTGTGCATGTGTGTGAGTCTGTGTGTGTGTGTGTGTGTGTGCATGTGTGTGACTCTGTGTGTGTGTGTGCGTCTGTGTGTGTGTGTGTGAGAGTCTGTGTGTGTGTGTGTGCATGTGTGTGAGTCTGTGTGTGTGTGTGCGTATGTGTGTGTGTGTGTGTGAGAGTCTGTGTGTGTGTGTGTGCATGTGTGTGAGTCTGTGTGTGTGTGTGCGTATGTGTGTGTGTGTGTGAGAGTCTGTGTGTGTGTGTGTGCATGTGTGTGAGTCTGTGTGTGTGTGCATGTGTGTGAGTCTGTGTGTGTGTGTGTGTGTGTGCGTGTGTGTGTGTGTGCGTGTGTTACCAGTCCCTGTTGTTTCAGAGCTGACTCCAGATCAGTGACTCTGGTTTGATATCTGCTGATCTCACTCAGCAGCTGTTCTCTGGTCTGACACAGAAGAGACAGAGGTCAGAGGTCAGAGCTTTGTGACACTGCGCCCACATGTGTGTGTTTACACCTCTTTGACCCCGAACCCTCTTCTGAGCATCATGAGGATGAAGAAACAGGTGACTCAGGGGTCAGAGGTCAGAGGTCATCTTCACCTTGATCTCCTTCTCTGCGTCGTAGTTTCCTCCGTACGTCTCCGTCAGCAGAGCGTACGCTCGCTGCAACGCCTGATACTCCTGAGTCAGCTGACGGTAACGGAGCTCCGCCTCCTCACGCACACACCCCTGAAACACACACACACGTCCACTGTTTACCAAACTGTGTGTCTGTGTGTGCGTGTGCGTGTGTCTGTATGTGTGTGTCTGTGTGTGCGTGTGTGCATGTGTGTCTGTGTGCGTGTGTGTCTGTGTGTGCATGTGTGTGCCTGTGTGCATGTGTGCGTGTGTGTGTGTGTCTGTGTGCGTGCGTGTGTGTCTGTGTGTGTGTGCATGTGTGTGTGTCTGTTTGTGTGTGTGTGTGTCTGTGTGTGCGTGTGTCTGTGTGTGTGCGTGTGTGTCTGTGTGTGTGTGTGTGCCTGTGTGTGTCTGTGTGTGCATGTGATTATGTGTGTGCGTGTGTGTCTGTGTGTGCGTGCATGTGTGTGTCAGTGTTTGTGCCTGTGTGTGCGTGTGTGTGTGTGTGTGTGTCTGTGTGTGTGTGTGTGCCTGTGTGTGCATGTGTGTGCCTGTGTGCATGTGTGCGTGTGTGTGTGTGTCTGTGTGCGTGCGTGTGTGTCTGTGTGTGTGTGCATGTGTGTGTGTCTGTTTGTGTGTGTGTGTGTCTGTGTGTGCGTGTGTGTCTGTGTGTGTGTGTGTGTGTGTGTGTGTGTGTGTGTGCGTGCGTGGTGTGTGTGTTACCTCCTCTGGTTCAGTGTCTGGAGTTCTGTCGGTGTGAAAAGACAAAGATGAAGCATCAGAGTCGACTGATGCTTCTTCATCATAACCATAGAACGTCTCTATGACCTGCACACACACACACACACACAGACACACACACACACGCACACGCACACACACACACGCACACACACACAGGTTAACCGCAGTGGTATGAACAGCATCAGTAACACACAGACACACACACACAGTAACAGTTCTTACTCTACAGGCTCTGAAGCTCCTCTTCCTCCTCACTGTCTCCTGACGTCTGTATCTGAGCAGCATGTCTCGCTCCTGCACGACAACAACGACAACAATAACAACAACGACGACAACAATGACGACAGTAATGACAACAACGACGACAACAACAACAGTCAATTATATTAATCACTAATAATAACCTGAATTTGTGTTTGACACCAGGCTCCGCCCTCTTCCCTGTGTGTGCGTGAATACTTACGATGACGTTCTTCACGTAACCTGCTGTTTCCAGAGCCTGAAAACATACACACAACACACTACTACAGTAGTACTTACAACAGTATATGTGCTACTACAGGTAGTCGAGGTACCTCTTGTACCCGTGGTACCTGTGGTACTCAGTGTACCTGTGGTTCTCAGTGTACCCATGGTTCCCATGGTACCCGTGGTACTCGGTGTACTCGTGGTACCCATGGTGTACTTGATGTACTCGAGGTACTCGTACCTTGGACAGGTCTTCGATGATGTGTTGTTGCTCCAGCACCTGTAACCGTAGAAACTCCATCTCTCCCTCCTCCTGACTGAAACCATGGTAACCACTGGAGTGACGACGGTCCAGGTCATTAAGCGAACTCGGCCTCCTCTATGAGGGACAACATGCACCTCTGTGTCACGTCACATGATCTCGCTCGGTCAACGCCGCAGTGCTAAGATGGTTAGCGTTTAGCTACAGGTCGTAAACAAACAAACTGGGACTGTTGTCAGTGGTTACCATAGTTACCATCTCCAGGTTCTCCTGCGTGACGAAGCGAAGCTTGTTGTCAAGGCGACGCAGAGCAAGGGCGAGCTCCTCGTTCTTCCTGCTTAGACGTTTGTTTTTGTCCAGAAGAGGAAGAAACTGACTCTCTGCCTCACGGAGACGCTTCAGCTGCACGACCAGTCAACAACAACAACGAGTCAACAACAACAACAACGAGTCAACAACAACAGCAATGAACATGGACAAACACATTAGCTGAGGGTCCTCACAAGATCAGAAACACAGTCAAATCCATAATGTGCTGTGTGTGTGTGTGTGTGCGTGTGTGTGTATCTGTATGTGTGTCTGTGTTTACCAGTTCGTTGCGTTCTTCAGACAACAGAGCGTTTCGATCCTCCAGTTTCCTGACGACAGAGCTGAGCTCAGCGATTTTTAACTGAAACCTGCGAGTGTCACGATCCTCCTGAGACTACACACACACACACACACACACACACAGATATTAGTCTCCTCCACTGCAGCAGCAGAGGCTCATGGGTAATGTAGTGTTTAAACTCTGACACCTTGTGGTGATGACTCCTCACACACACACAGGGTCACATGCTCTGAGGGTGTGGTCATGTGTTTGATGATGTCACAATCAGGTAACTGTATCATGCAGCACGGCCACGAGGAGGCGGGGCTTACAATGTGAGGAGTAGTGTTAGGGGTGGAGTTAGTTGTGTGGTTAGTGCCCGCCCTCTGGGCATCTCTCAGCACTGCGATTTGCTGCTCGGCCGCCTGAGTCTGCAGCTGGAGGCGGTGGGCGTGGCCAGCCTGCAGCCCCAGAGCTTTGTCCAAAACACTGACCGCTCTGTCCTTTAACTTAATCTCATCCATCTGTGAGAGACAGACAGGTGAGTGGACAGACACACAGACAGGTGAGAGACACACAGACAGACAGGTGAGTGGACAGACAGACAGGTGAGAGACACACAGACAGACAGATGAGAGACACACAGACAGACAGGTGAGTGGACCGACAGACAGACAGACAGACAGACAGACAGGTGAGTGGACCGACAGACAGACAGGTGAGAGACAGACAGACAGACAAGTGAGTGGACAGACAGACAGACAGACAGACAGGTGAGAGACACACAGAGAGACAGGTGAGAGACACACAGACTAACGAGAGACACACAAACAGGTGAGAGGACACACAGACATACAGGTGAGTGGACAGACAGACAGACAAGTGAGAGACACACAGACAGACCAGTGAGTGGACAGACAGACAGGTGAGAGACACACAGACAGACAGGTGAGTGGACAGACAGACAGATGAGAGACACACAGACAGACAGGTGAGAGACACACAGACAGACAGGTGAGTGGACAGACAGACAGATGAGAGACACACACACACACACCGAGCAGGTGAGAGGACACACAGACAGACAGGTGAGAGACACACAGGCAGATGAGAGACACACACACAGACAGGTGAGAGGACACAAAGACAGGTGAGAGACACACAGACAGACAGGTGAGACAGACAGACAGACAGGTGAGTCACACAAACAGACAGGTGAAACACACAGACAGACAGGTGAGACACACAGACAGACAGCTGAGACAGACAGACAGGTGAGACACACAGACAGACAGTTGAGACAGACAGACAGGTGAGACACACAGACAGACAGTTGAGACAGACAGACAGATGAGACACACAGACAGACAGCTGAGACAGATAGACAGGTGAGACACACAGATAGACAGGTGAGACAGACAGACAGACAGGTGGCATACCAGGCGGCGGACCTCCCTCTCACAGTCTCTCTTGGTGCGGTTTAGCGCCTCCTGGTGGTGATGATGAGCGGAGCGGAGCTCGGCTGCTCGGGCCTGACCCGCCTGCTGTGATGATGTCAGAGCGTCTTCCAGCGAGCGCTTGGACTTACGCAGCTCCTGGACTTCCTGCTGGAGGCGACAACGCTCCGCCTCCCAGCCCCGCCTCGCTTCCTCCGCCTCAGCCAGCAGAGCGCTCCTCACCTGAGACACACACACACACACACACAATAATCTCATTACTACAGTCGCATGTAATCTCATTAGACGAGTAATCAGATTACTGTGATGATTGACAGATGGACAGACCACCTTGTCCGTGGACGTGTCCCTCAGCGTCAGGACGAGTCCGTTGAGACGCTGAATCTCTCCGTCTTTGATCTTAATCACCCGCATCAACTCCATCTCGTGTTGCCGTAGTAACGTCTCCCTGGTAACGGCCAACTCCTTCTGCTTCTCCTCGTGGAGTTTAGTCTTCAGCTCCGTCAGAGCCACTGTCGCCCGGTGATGCTCCGCCTTCAGCTCCTGACTCTTCTCCCGCTCCAGACGACTCACCTGAGGACATGGTAATCTGATTAATCTAGAGGCGGTAATCCCACAGCAATGACACCACAGTAATCTGATTAACACAGAGGTGGTAATCCAGAAGTAATCTAATTAACAGAGCTGCAGTAGTCCCACAGTAATAATCCTGCAGTTATCTGATTAGTAAAATTGCAGTAATCCCATATGGTTAATCCTGTAGTAATCCAATGGTGATAATCCCACAGTAATCTGTTACCTTGTTCTTCTCGTGTTGCAGTTCAATCTGAATGTCTGTCAGTTTGGCTCTCAGCTCCTCATTGGCTGCTTGAAGGGTTGCCATGGCGTCTGGTCGCTCCCCCTTTCCCCGCCCCCCTCCTCGCTTTGACATCACCGCCTCAACCTGCAGGCTCCGCCCCGGCCCAGTGAGCTGTCTATCAAAGGTTTAAGTCCATCTGAAACAGCACACACACACACACACACACACACACACACACGTACAAGACACAAATTATGAGCTTCTCATAATTACAGATAAACTACGACTAACTCTAGTTAATCTAGTTAATCTAATACAACATCGTACTGCTTTTAATCGTAGCCGCGTTGATACAATGTTTATGCCTTTTAACCACTTAACGGTCACATGACATCACTCCCACTTCCGATGTAAATGGAACGCAGCGTCACAACGCACAATGGTCGTAAACAGTGAAAAAAAATTACGTTACGTTAAAAAATTGCATTACGTTAAACATGCAATGATCGTCGCCATAGAAACGGCAGCTGTTGTTTGTGTGGGCGGAGTCAGCTCCACCTTCAAGAAGCTTAAACAAACTTAACGATAAATACAATTTTGAATTTCTGCGAAAACAAACCGTCCGACGTGTTAGTTAAGATAATCTGTTTAACTAGTAAACTAGTTAGTGTACGAGCTGTGTGTGTGTGACCTAACACACTGCACAACATGAATACATGACTGTTTCCATGGCAACATCATCAACCCAGCTGTCATCCTCACTATATACATGTCATATGGTCATATGATCACACACACACACACACACACACACACTAATCACTCACCGTCCAATAGGAAGCCCCCGACACTGCATTGCTGTGTGTGTGTGTGTGTGAGAATGTTAGCCTTGTTTCTTCAGCATGCTAACAGCAGTTAGCTTCACTGTAGCTCAGTGTGTGTGTGTGTGTGCGCGTGCGTGTTAGCAGCATCAGCCTCCCTCCACCCATCTGTGTGTGTGTGTGTGTGTTAGCAGTTAGCCTCTGTCAGTATGTGTGTGTGTGTGTGTGTGTGTGTGTGTGTGTCGGTGCTGTTAGCATCTCTGCACCCTCTGCTGGCGTCACCTCCTCCTCCTCTTCCTCCTCCTCTTCCTCCCAGCATCCCTCAGTGTGGCGTGATGTTGGCGGACCTCTGCCTCCCCCTGGCGGACGTTCAGCGTCACCATCATCATATCACGTGACTGTGGATGATTTCAGGTTGTTGTCAGCACATAATCTGACATGACGTTTAATCCACGAGCAGAGTCACGTGTGAATGTGCAGTGACGCTTCTGTCCACCAGGGGCCGTCGTTTTATTAACACATTCAAATAAAGTGAACACATGAACAGCAGCAGTGTTTGATGAACACTTTAATTCAACAACAAACATCATTTCATCACACGGATACGTCCAATCAGAGGACAGGACACTGAGACACATCCAACCACAGCAGGGGGCGGGGTTTAACCTCAGGAAACCATAGCAACCGCCAGGATAAAACTCATTAAAGTCACAAAATCCCAGTGACAGTGAACGCACCACAGGTAAACATGAAGATCAGAAACAACAACAACAACAGAGAGACAGACAGTTTATTTTGAAAGTATTCTTCTAAAACCTCTTGTAGACTTTAATCCAGAACCAGGTCCTGCACTGGGAGATAATTCAAACCACTCAGATCTGTTCTGGATTCAAAATTCTGGTTCTGGTTTCTTTGAGTCCAGGATCCGTGGTGAAGATGTGGTTTAGTTCAGTCCAGATCCCAGAGCAGGTCTCATCTCATCTTCCTCAGTCTGGCTCGGTTCTCTTTGTCTCGCTTCTTTAAGGACGTGATGTAATGACTGAAGAGCACTTCCTGTTCCTTCTTCCTGTTGACCACGTTGAACCTCTGGTCACCACGGCAACGAGCGCAGAACTCCTTAAAAGTAGATCTGTGATGGAAAATAAAGAAGGGCGTGAAACAGTGTTTCCCGCCTGATTATTGATTGATTATTGATTATTGATTGATGACCTGCTGGTGATCTTTGCCTCCTCCAGCAGTCGTCTGAACTCTTCTCGAGCTTTCTGCTGTTTACTCTTCTTCTCTCTGTGCTCGTCCTTCATCCTGCTCTTCACAAACTCATCAAACACCTGCACACACAATGACATCACTTTTACACAGATCATCGTATCAAACTCAAAATTGGTGAAAACACATGGTAGATGATGCGTGACGACAGATCGTTTAACGGTGTTGCCATGGCAATGATGTAAAATCTGATTTTTGCGACAAAACAACAAACTGCTACAACTTCGCGAATCCTGGTCCGATCTGAACCAAACTTGCTAGGATTGATGATAGTCCGGCCCTGAAGACGTCTATATGAAAATATTTATTTAATTTCAATTAACTCGTCCTAGAGCATTTGTGTGATCACCTTCAAACGTGGTGAGATCAATGTGGACAAGTTGAGCATCTTAAGTTATCAAAAGCTTATTAAAATGTTGTATGGCGTACGAGATAGGGGGCGCCAAAGTTGGAGATAATTTAGATTTTCACAACAGACAATGAAACTCTTCTAACTTCGCGATGGAAGGTCTGATCCCAACCAAACTTGCTATAGTTGGTGAAAGGGTCACGTTCGAGCCTTCAAACGTTATACAAGATACTGACGGCCGCCATATTTTCCTCTCCAACGGAGGACCCGGCAAGGGTGTCCACTATAAGAAAAAAGAAAGTTCACACACCTGTTTCCTCTGGTGTGAGGTCAGCAGCAGGTAACGAGGGTCAAACACCATCTTGTGAAGTTCTTTGTCCCAGCTGGAAAAAGCTGACACCTGAGGACAAAACACTGGTGTCAATCAATAACCTGATCACTGATCAATAACACACACACACACACACACACACACACTACCCCTCTCTCCAGCATCATTTCTCTGAAGTGGGCGGTCCTTAGCTCCAGTGGGAGGAGCTGAATCTTTCCTGGATGAGGGACAAGAGACATCGGCTCCTCTAATCTACAGAGAGAGAGAAGTTGGAGCTGGTCACATGACTCAGCCATGACGTCATTGCTGAGTCATGTGACCTCACCTGCTCCTCTTTGAGTCACATTCCTCTTCATCTTCTTCGTCACCATGGAGACCAGGTGATTGACAGCTGGAGCTCCTGTCTGTCACAAAGATTTTATCATTGTTAGGAAGACACAGACAGACAGACAGACAGACAGACGGAGATAGAGACATAGAGACATAGAGACAGATAGACAGACAGACAGACAGAGATAGAGACAGACAGACAGGTAGAGACCAGGTGTCTTCTTCCTCTTGTGGGGCGGGTCCTTGATGATGCGGCTGATGTCTCTTCCTGTCAGGTCACCTGGTGTCTCCCAGACGGACAGGTGCATGGTGGGATTAAAGAAGAAGACACGGTCGTCTGCGGTCCACACCACACACCTGAACACACACACACACACATTTAAACCTCCATGGTTGTCATGGTAACATCAAACCATCAGAAAGAGGGCACTTCTGTCATCATAACAACAGCAGCAGTTACCATGGTGACCCCGGGACAGGAGTGGAGGCGACAGGACGTTTGTCTTTCCCTCCTTTTTCACCTCCTTCCTCCTCGTCCTCCTTTTCTTCACCTGTTCTGTCCCTCTGCAACACACACATACACACTCCTTAGCCCCGCCTCCTGACCGTCACCTTCACAGATCAACACCTGAGGACTGGGGACGCACCTGAGGACAGAGGACGCACCTGAGGACGCACTTGAGGACTCACCTGAGGACTGAGGACGCACCTGAGGACTCACCTGAGGACTGAGGACGCACCTGAGGACCGAGGACGCACCTGAGGACTGAGAACGCACCTGAGGATTGAGGACTCACCTGAGGACTGAGGACTTACCTGAGGACTCACATGAGGACTGAGGACTCACCTGAGGACGCACCTGAGGACTGAGGACTCACCTGAGGACTCACCTGAGGACTCACCTGAGGACTAAGGACGCACCTTAGGACTGAGGACGCACCTGAGGACTCACCTGAGGACACACCTAAGGACTGAGGACTCACCTGATGACTGAGGACTCACCTGATGACTAAGGACTCACCTGGGTGCTGTCGTCTGTCCTCGTCTTCTCTCTGAACAGTAACGCTCGTCCATACGTAACTCCGCCCACAGTTGTCCTTCGCTTCTCTGATGGAAAAGAAAACCTTTATTCTAACAGTTAAGACAGATGGACGGACGGTTGGACGGACAGATGTCTTACTGCGTCTATAGTCGGTCAGCAGAGTGAATCTGGTTGAAAGACGTGAGGACAAACCAGGATGAAGATCTTTGATCAACTGGAAGACAGAACACTCTGATTAAAGACAGAGAGGACAGAGAAGACAGAGAGACAGAGAGACAGAGAGGACAGAGAGGACAGAGTGACAGACTCACCTGGACAGGTGAGACAGGACACATGTCAAAGCAGAGCTGAGCAGGACAGACAGGTCCAAAGACATGCTGCTGAGACAGACAGACAGACAGACAGACAGTAGGGGCGTCACTCAAACACCAAATATCGGTCTCATTTGTCGTCCAAACAACGTCAAACCTGTCCCCGCTTACACTGGTGTCCTCGGTAAGTCACCTGACAGGTGTGAGAACAGTCAGGTGACCTGTTGGACAGACATGAGACAAAGTAACCAAACTTGAACTGAAGGTTAACTGCTGCCCCCTGGTGGTCAAGGATTACTCTGTAATCCACTGAGAAACCAACGCACCTGTACAGGTGTCGTCGCACGTCTCTCCCGGTTGATGACGGGACGTAGCCACGCCCCTCTGTGCCGCTGGTGTGGCAGAAGAGCAGGCCACACACCCTTCTGTCTCTGCACGTGCGGCCCCGCCCATTCCACATAGGCCACACCTACACAATGACACAGTGATTTCAGTGCAGCGATCGAGACTTTCTCTCAGGTCTCGTCATCGCCCTCTGGTGACAGGGCATGGAACTGATCACACACACACACACAGGACAGACACAGGTGATTGACAGGTAGGTTGTTACTATGACAACCAAAGATGAGAAGAAGGAAGATCCTTTCATCTTCTCTCTCACTCATTTTCACTGAGGATAAAAAAAGGACCATTCATCCTCATCTGACCGGAGATTAACTGAGTGTGTGTGTCTGTGTGTGTGTGCGTGAGTGAGTGTGTGTGTGTGTGTGCGTGAGTGTGTGTGTGTGTGCGTGTGTGTGAGTGTGTGTGTGCGTGCGTGTGTGTGTGTGTCTGAGAGTGAGTGAGTGTGTGTGTGTGTGTGCTCCCTTTGAAGTCTTAATCTAATTTTCTTCCCTTCATTCTTCATCTCCTAATACATTTTATTTCATCATTATTTATTTTCCACCTTTTTTCATCTCTCACACACACACACACACACCAGTCAACCGTCACCATGGTGACCTGACAGTGTCTGATCCTTCTGCTCACGTTCATGAGGTTTTGTGTTAATCCCAAATTTAATCCTGAGTTAATTTAATTCCATCTGCAGGTTAATCCACTTCAGGTTCTGGTTCTGGTTCTGATGATGTAACGCGTTGATTCAAGGCAAATGAGAAGGTGCAAAGACTCATTGGAAGATTTTTGATGCTGGATCTTCTGTCACACACACACACACAGTGAGAGGAAACAGCTGATGAAGCAAGAAAACGACAGAAAAGAACAACTGAGGACGAGGGGGAGGAGCTTATTACATCATCAGTACCATGTTCACGTCTTTATCTTACTGTTACACACATGTCTGTAAACCACTCACTCTCCCACACCAAACCCCACAGAGAAAACCAGGAGCTGCTGCTCCTCTGCTGCCTCGTGTGGTCACTTTGTGTCACTGAGTTAAGTCTAAATTAATTATTTCAAATGCTGAATTCACTCAAATCAGACATGAGAACTTAGTGATGGAGGCAGCAGTGTGTGTGTGTGTGTGTGTGTGTGTGTGAGATAAACAGTGATAGATAAAGACGCGATCATGTGACGCAGATAAAGACGTGATCATGTGACGCAGATAAAGATGCGATCATGTGACGCAGATAAAGACGCGATCATGTGACGCAGATAAAGACGCGATCATGTGACGCAGATAAAGACGCGATCATGTGACGCAGATAAAGACGCGATCATGTGACGTAGATAAAGACGCGATCATGTGACGCAGATAAAGACGCGATCATGTGGCGTAGATAAAGACGCGATCATGTGACGCAGATAAAGACGCGATCATGTGACGTAGACAAAGACGCGATCATGTGACATAGATAAAGACGCGATCATCATGTGACGTAGACAAAGACGCGATCATGTGACGCAGATAAAGACGCGATCATGTGACGCAAAGACGTGATCATGTGACGCAGATAAAGACGCGATCATGTGACGCAGATAAAGACGCGATCATGTGACGCAGATAAAGACGCGATCATGTGACGCAGATAAAGACGCGATCATGTGGCGTAGATAAAGACGCGATCATGTGACGCAGATAAAGACGCGATCATGTGACGTAGACAAAGACGCGATCATGTGACATAGATAAAGACGCGATCATCATGTGACGTAGACAAAGACGCGATCATGTGACGCAGATAAAGACGCGATCATGTGACGCAGATAAAGACGCGATCATGTGACGCAGATAAAGACGCGATCATGTGACGCAGATAAAGACGCGATCATGTGACGCAGATAAAGACGCGATCATGTGACGCAGATAAAGACGCGATCATGTGACGCAGATAAAGACGCGATCATGTGACGCAGATAAAGACGCGATCATGTGACGCAGATAAAGACGCGATCATGTGACGTAGATAAAGACGCGATCATGTGACGCAGATAAAGACGCGATCATGTGGCGTAGATAAAGACGCGATCATGTGACGCAGATAAAGACGCGATCATGTGACGTAGACAAAGACGCGATCATGTGACATAGATAAAGACGCGATCATCATGTGACGTAGACAAAGACGCGATCATGTGACGCAGATAAAGACGCGATCATGTGACGCAAAGACGTGATCATGTGACGCAGATAAAGACGCGATCATGTGACGCAGATAAAGACGCGATCATGTGACGCAGATAAAGACGCGATCATGTGACGCAGATAAAGACGCGATCATGTGACGCAGATAAAGACGCGATCATGTGACGCAGATAAAGACGCGATCATGTGACGCAGATAAAGACGCGATCATGTGACGCAGATAAAGACGCGATCATGTGACGCAGATAAAGACGCGATCATGTGGCGTAGATAAAGACGCGATCATGTGACGCAGATAAAGACGCGATCATGTGACGCAGATAAAGACGCGATCATGTGACGCAGATAAAGACGCGATCATGTGACGCAGATAAAGACGCGATCATGTGACGCAGATAAAGACGCGATCATGTGACGCAGATAAAGACGCGATCATGTGACGTAGATAAAGACGCGATCATGTGACGTAGATAAAGACGCGATCATGTGACGCAGATAAAGACGCGATCATGTGGCGTAGATAAAGACGCGATCATGTGACGCAGATAAAGACGCGATCATGTGGCGTAGATAAAGACGCGATCATGTGACGCAGATAAAGACGCGATCATGTGACATAGATAAAGACGCGATCATCATGTGACGTAGACAAAGACGCGATCATCATGTGACGTAGACAAAGACGCGATCATCATGTGACGTAGACAAAGACGCGATCATGTGACGCAGATAAAGACGCGATCATGTGACGCAAAGACGTGATCATGTGACGTAGATAAAGACGTGATCATGTGACGTAAAGACTTGATCATGTGACGTAGATAAAGACGCGATCATGTGACGCAGATAAAGTAGCGATCATGTGACGTAGATAAAGACGCGATCATGTGACGTAGATAAAGACGTGATCATGTGACGCAGATAGAGACGTGATCATGTGACGTAAAGACGTGATCATGTGACGCAAAGACGTGATCATGTGACGCAGATAAAGACGTGATCATGTGGCGTAGATAAAGACGTGATCATGTGATGCAGATAAAGACGCGATCATGTGACGCAGATAAAGACGTGATCATGTGACGCAGATAAAGACACGATCATGTGACGCAGAAGTTATGACACAAAATGTTGTTTTTGCTGTTTTTCCCTGAACTTTCCCTTTAATGTGTGTGTGTCTAACACACCTCGCCACAATCCTTTGTGTGTGTGTTGCTGTATTTCATTTAAATAATTTCAGTTATGATTTTAAAAAATTAAAGCGACAGCGTTTTCACCTTTTCACTCGTCTTTTATTCATGATTTCATTCTTTGAATTATTCAGCAGCAAAAAAAGGAGCTGATGAACGAAAACTGCTGCTGTTTGTTTGTTTGTCACAGAAGAAGAGACACACACACACACACACTCTCCCACACACACACAGTCACTGTGTAATGGTCTGTATTGATAAGTGTTGATTGATTGAAAGGTCAAATTGAGGTAATTGGTGTGTGTGCGTGTGTGTTTGGGAGAGTGAGTGCGTGTGCGTGTGTGTGTGTGGGAGAGTGTGTGTGTGGGAGAGTGAGTGCGTGTATGTGTGGGAGAGTGAGTGTGTGTGTGTGGGGGGGAGAGTGTGTGTGTGTGTGTGTGTGTTGGAGAGTGAGTTTGTGTGTGTGTGTGTGTGTGTGTGTGGGAGAGTGTGTGTGCGCGTGGGTGTGTGTGTGTGGGAGAGTGAGTGTGTGTGTGTGTGTGTGTGTGGGAGAGTGTGTGTGGGAGAGTGTGTGTGTGTATGTGCGTGTGTGTGTGGGTGTGTGTGTGGGAGAGTGCGTGTGTGTGTGTGTGTGTGTGTGGTTTACACAAGTCTGATTCTTTCTCTGTTGTGTTACGCTCATCACACACACACACACAGAAACACACAGACACACACTGATGTGCCATGCTCACCTGAGGGAGGCGGAGTCAGGAGCGGTGGGTGGAGAGGAGACACAGTGAGGAGGTGGAGGAGGGCGGAGTCTTCAGGTTCTGTGCGTCTGCTCTTTGTGAAGTCACTCCGGACACGCACTGAGGATGAGGAGTCTATCACTGACTCAGTCATGACTGTGTGTGTGTGTGTGAGTGAGATAATGAATCTATTCTGTGTCATTTGTTCATTTTCCTGCAGTGTGTGATTTTTGTTGACTGCAGCACAATTTAATTTAACTTCAATTTCAGTGAAACAACAAGACAACTTAACCGTGACAACGACGACATCAAAACACAGATGTGTGTTTGGGCCCTCACAAAACTGTTGCCATGGCAACATGTCACAAATGACCTCCAGCAGAGCCAAACACACCTGATTGGCCACAGACAGGAAGTGATGCCTCCATTTACTCCGTAAACACAACTGGATCCTCCCACATGAGTCAGGTGATATTTTACCTGTGAAGTGAGACGGAGAGAGAAGGAGGCGGGTCCTGGGGGCGTGGTCACGTGGTCTGTGGATGATCTGATTGGTGAGCAGCAGACGTTTGTCTCTTCTGTGGAACACGCCCACTTCCTCTGGAGAGATCCAGCCTTCTGCTGCCTGCTAACACGTTAGCATGTTAGCATTGTGCTAAAATGTAAATGTGTGTGTGTGTGTGTGTGTACCTTGTGCAGACGATGATGAAGGTGATGGCGAGGTGAAGAGTGATAGAGTGGAGGAAGAACAGGAACAACGTCAACAGTCGGACACTCCCACTGAAACAACAACACAACAACAGGTGTGTTACCTGAACCAGCTGTGTGTGTGTTACCTGTACCATCTGTGTGTGTGTGTGTGTTACCTGTACCACCTGTGTTTGTGTGTGTGTTAACTGATCCATGTGTGTGTGTGTGTGTGTGTGTGTGTTACCTGAACCATCTGTGTTTGTGTGTGTGTGTTAACTGATCCATGTGTGTGTGTGTGTGTTACCTGAACCATCTGTGTGTGTGTGTGTGTGTTACCTGTACCATCTGTGTGTGTGTGTGTGTTACCTGAACCATCTGTGTGTGTGTGTGTTACCTGTACCATCTGTGTGTGTGTTACCTGTACCATCTGTGTGTGTGTGTGTGTTACCTGAACCATATGTGTGTGTGTGTGTTACCTGTACCATCTGTGTGTGTGTGTGTGTTACCTGTACCATCTGTGTGTGTGTGTTACCTGTACCATCTGTGTGTGTGTTACCTGAACCATCTGTGTGTGTGTGTGTGTGTGTGTGTAACCTGAACCATCTGTGTGTGTGTGTTACCTGTACCATCTGTGTGTGTGTTACCTGAACCATCTGTGTGTGTGTGTGTGTGTAACCTGAACCATCTGTGTGTGTGTGTGTGTGTTACCTGTACCATCTGTGTGTGTGTGTGTTACCTGTACCATCTGTGTGTCTGTGTGTTACCTGTACCATCTGTGTGTGTGTGTGTGTGTTACCTGAACCATCTGTGTGTGTGTGTGTGTGTGTAACCTGAACCATCTGTGTGTGTGTGTGTGTGTGTGTTACCTGTACCATCTGTGTGTGTGTGTGTTACCTGTACCATCTGTGTGTCTGTGTGTTACCTGTACCATCTGTGTGTGTGTGTGTGTGTGTAACCTGAACCATCTGTGTGTGTGTGTGTGTGTGTGTGTAACCTGAACCATCTGTGTGTGTGTGTGTGTGTTACCTGTACCATCTGTGTGTGTGTGTGTGTTACCTGTACCATCTGTGTGTCTGTGTGTTACCTGTACCATCTGTGTGTGTGTGTGTGTGTTACCTGTACCATCTGTGTGTGTGTGTTACCTGTACCATCTGTGTGTGTGTTACCTGTACCAGGTGTGTGTGTGTGTGTGTTACCTGAACCATATGTGTGTGTGTGTGTTACCTGTACCATCTGTGTGTGTGTGTGTGTGTTACCTGTACCATCTGTGTGTGTGTGTTACCTGTACCATCTGTGTGTGTGTTACCTGAACCATCTGTGTGTGTGTGTGTGTGTGTGTGTAACCTGAACCATCCGTGTGTGTGTGTTACCTGTACCATCTGTGTGTGTGTTACCTGAACCATCTGTGTGTGTGTGTGTGTGTAACCTGAACCATCTGTGTGTGTGTGTGTGTGTGTTACCTGTACCATCTGTGTGTGTGTGTGTTACCTGTACCATCTGTGTGTCTGTGTGTTACCTGTACCATCTGTGTGTGTGTGTGTGTGTTACCTGAACCATCTGTGTGTGTGTGTGTGTGTGTAACCTGAACCATCTGTGTGTGTGTGTGTGTGTGTGTGTGTTACCTGTACCATCTGTGTGTGTGTGTGTTACCTGTACCATCTGTGTGTCTGTGTGTTACCTGTACCATCTGTGTGTGTGTGTGTGTGTGTGTGTAACCTGAACCATCTGTGTGTGTGTGTGTGTGTGTGTGTAACCTGAACCATCTGTGTGTGTGTGTGTGTGTTACCTGTACCATCTGTGTGTGTGTGTGTTACCTGTACCATCTGTGTGTCTGTGTGTTACCTGTACCATCTGTGTGTGTGTGTGTGTGTTACCTGTACCATCTGTGTGTGTGTGTTACCTGTACCATCTGTGTGTGTGTTACCTGTACCAGGTGTGTGTGTTCAGGTATCCACACAGTGGGCGGGCAGTAGACCAGAGGGGGCGTGGCCTGATATGTTGCAGCTGACCAGCTAGTCAACCACAACCACTGAGGGGCGAGGTCACTACTGACGGACAGCCAGGGCGTGGCGGCAGAGGCGACTGTTACCATGCCAACGGGCTGACCTTTGAACCTGGAGACTGGTAACATCATGGTGACATCACAACCTGAAAGTCACCAATCAACAGTGATCAGAGTTTATAATAAATACTTTCTTTTAAAACTTAAGACTTAACTTAACTTAACACTTAACTTAAGACTTGTGTCATAAAATCTACGTCACATGATCTCGTCTTTATCTCCCTGTTACACAGACGTCTGTAAACCACTCACACACACACACCAAACCTCATAGAGAAAACCAGTGATTTTAGCTGCTGGTCCTCTGCTGCCTCGTGTGGTCACTTCGTGTCACTGAGTTAAGTCTAAATGAAATATTTCATTAAAATCAGACATTAGAACTTAGTGATGGAGGCAGCAGTGGATCAACAACTCCTGTGTGTGTGATGTTAAAATCACTGATTTTCTCTATGAGGTTTGGTGTGGGAGAGTGAGTGTGTGTGTGTGTGTGTGTGTGTGTGTGTGTGTGCGTGGTTTACAGACGTCTGTGTAACAGTGAGATCAAGACGTGATCATGTGACGTAGAGATGGTAGGGGGCGCTCACAGTGAACCTCAGTCTTCCTCTCTAAAAACACCTGAACTATCCCTTTAACTCTGTGCTGGTGAAACAGTAACATTAGTTATCTGTCACTCATCAATACTGAATCAACACTACAGCAACACACACACACACGCACACGCAAACAGAAACACACACTCTCTCTCTCTCACACACACACACACACACACAGCATCAATAACTAATTAATGCTGGATCAATACTTTATAAATACTGCATCAGTATGAAACGTTTTAATACTTAATCAATAATCAATCATGTTGAACAGGAAGCAGAGCTTTGACTTCCTCTGTCAGTTCTGATATTGATCACAGTGATCAGCTGTGTCATCATATTGATCACGTACTACAGTAAAGTATCATTATAAACAGTAGTACTACAGTAAAGTCTCAGTGTAAATAGAAGTACTACAGTAAAGTATCAATGTAAACAGTAGTACTAAGGTAAAGTATCAGTGTAAACAGTAGTACTACAGTAAAGTATAATTATAAACAGTAGTACTACAGTAAAGTATTAGTGCAAACACTAGTACTACAGTCAAGTATCATTGTAAACAGTAGTACTACAGTAAAGTTTCAGTGCAAACAGCAGTACTACAGTAAAGTGTCATTGTAAACAGTAGTACTACAGTAAAGTATCACTGCAAACAGTAGTACTACAGTAAAGTGTCATTATAAACAGTAGTACTACAGTAAAGTATGATTATAAACAGTAGTACTACAGTAAAGTATCAGTGTAAACAGTAGTACTACAGTAAAGTATTAGTGCAAACAGTAGTACTACAGTAAAGTGTCATTGTAAACAGTAGTACTACAGTAAAGTTTCAGTGCAAACAGCAGTACTACAGTAAAGTGTCATTGTAAACAGTAGTACTACAGTAAAGTATCACTGCAAACAGTAGTACTACAGTAAAGTGTCAGTGTAAACAGTAGTACTACAGTAAAGTGTCATCATAAACAGTAGTACTACAGTAAAGTATCAGTGTAAACAGTAGTACTACAGTAAAGTATCATTATAAACAGTAGTACTACAGTAAAGTATCAGTGCAAACAGTAGTACTACAGTAAAGTATCATTATAAACAGTAGTACTACAGTAAAGTATCATTGTAAACAGTAGTACTACAGTAACGTGTCAGTGTAAACAGTAGTACTACAGTAAAGTGTCATTGTAAACAGTAGTACTACAGTAAAGTATCAGTGTAAACAGTAGTACTACAGTTAAGTATCATTTTAAACAGTAGTACTACAGTAAAGTGTCATCATAAACAGTAGTACTACAGTAAAGTATCAGTGTAAACAGTAGTACTACAGTAAAGTGTCAGTGTAAACAGTAGTACTACAGTAAAGTATCATTATAAACAGTAGTACTACAGTAAAGTGTCAGTGCAAACAGTAGTACTACAGTAAAGTGTCAGTGTAAACAGTAGTACTACAGTAAAGTGTCATTATAAACAGTAGTACTACAGTAAAGTATCAGTAAAAACAGTAGTACTACAGTAAAGTATCATTGTAAACAGTAGTACTACAGTAAAGTATCATTGCAAACAGTAGTACTACAGTAACGTGTCAGTGTAAACAGTAGTACTACAGTAAAGTGTCATTGTAAACAGTAGTACTACAGTAAAGTGTCAGTGTAAACAGTAGTACTACAGTAAAGTATCATTGTAAACAGTAGTACTACAGTAAAGTGTCAGTGCAAACAGTAGTACTACAGTAAAGTGTCAGTGTAAACAGTAGTACTACAGTAAAGTATCATTGTAAACAGTAGTACTACAGTAAAGTGTCAGTGTAAACAGTAGTACTACAGTAAAGTATCATTAAAAACAGTAGTACTACAGTAAAGTGTCAGTGTAAACAGTAGTACTACAGTAAAGTATCATTATAAACAGTAGTACTACAGTAAAGTATCATTGCAAACAGTAGTACTACAGTAACGTGTCAGTGTAAACAGTAGTACTACAGTAAAGTATCATTATAAACAGTAGTACTACAGTAAAGTATCAGTGTAAACAGCAGTACTACAGTAAAGTATCATTATAAACAGTAGTACTACAGTAAAGTGTCATTGTAAACAGTAGTACTACAGTAACGTGTCAGTGTAAACAGTAAGTACTACAGTAAAGTGTCATTGTAAACAGTAGTACTACAGTAAAGTATCAGTGTAAACAGTAGTACTACAGTAAAGTGTCAGTGTAAACAGTAGTACTACAGTAAAGTGTCATTATAAACAGTAGTACTACAGTAAAGTGTCATTATAAACAGTAGTACTACAGTAAAGTATCAGTGTAAACAGTAGTACTACAGTAAAGTGTCATTATAAACAGTAGTACTACAGTAGAGTATCATTGTAAACAGTAGTACTACAGTAAAGTGTCAGTGTAAACAGTAGTACTACAGTAGAGTGTCATTGTAAACAGTAGTACTACAGTAAAGTGTCAGTGCAAACAGTAGTACTACAGTAAAGTGTCAGTGTAAACAGTAGTACTACAGTAAAGTGTCATTATAAACAGTAGTACTACAGTAAAGTGTCAGTGCAAACAGTAGTACTACAGTAAAGTGTCATTATAAACAGTAGTACTACAGTAAAGTATCATTGCAATCAGTAGTACTACAGTAACGTGTCAGTGTAAACAGTAGTACTACAGTAAAGTATCATAATAAACAGTAGTACTACAGTAAAGTATCATTATAAACAGTAGTACTACAGTAAAGTATCAGTGTAAACAGTAGTACTACAGTAAAGTATCATTATAAACAGTAGTACTACAGTAAAGTATCAGTGTAAACACTAGTACTACAGTAAAGTATCATTATAAACAGTAGTACTACAGTAAAGTATCAGTGTAAACAGTAGTACTAAAGTAAAGTATCAGTGTAAACAGCAGTACTACAGTAAAGTATCATTATAAACAGTAGTACTACAGTAAAGTATCAGTGTAAACAGCAGTACTACAGTAAAGTATCATTATAAACAGTAGTACTACAGTAAAGTATCAGTGTAAACAGCAGTACTACAGTAAAGTATCATTATAAACAGTAGTACTACAGTAAAGTATCATTATAAACAGTAGTACTACAGTAAAGTATCATTGCAAACAGTAGTACTACAGTAACGTGTCAGTGTAAACAGTAGTACTACAGTAAAGTATCATTATAAACAGTAGTACTACAGTAAAGTATCAGTCACGTGTTAGCTGCAGTTTCCTCTTCTTCATCACTGTCGTTAAACGGCTGGTTACCGGTGACAGAGCGTGTGCGCGTGCGTGCGTGCGTGTGTGTGTGTGTGCGTGCGTGCGTGCGTGCGTGCGCGCGCGTGTCACTCACCGAGCCTGCTCGTCGGTCTCGTCACGTCCTCGTCGCCTCGCTCCTCCGACTGTTTTCACTGAGGTCCGCAGATCATCGTCTCGTCATCCTCCATCTATACAAGGTGAACGATTAACGGCGGGAGCGGCGCGTGCACCGAGAGCGACGTCCCACACACACACACACACACAGAGAGAGAGAGAGAGAGAGAGAGAGAGAGAGAGAGCAGACAGAGTCACGGAGGAGAGCGAGGCGACGCCTGCACGTGGACAACTGAAAGCGTCAGAGTGACAGTTGTTGTTGTTTCATCTTCAACATCTTTCTTCAACGTTTATTTCAAACTAATCAATCATCAATCAATCAATCAATGAAACAAACAAACAACAAACAATCAATCAATCAATCAATCAATCAATCAATCGATGGACACCTGGACACAGGTGAGGTGAGACAGACAGACAGACAGGATCTGTAATTTGAATGATGATTATTGATTATTGACGGACTGTTTATATAAAAACATCACATTCATTTGTCTTTGTGCTGCGCGCGCACACACACACACACACACACACTCTCACACACACACACACACACAGTGTTAGTGAGGGGTGAAATTGTTTCTGAGAGTAAAGAATAACAGAGAGACTATTAAAGTGAAGTATTTCTATTTACCTCCATTAAACTGTCTGCGTGTGTGTGTGTGTGTGTGTCGTCCTTCTGTCCTGATAAAAGCTGCTTGATCACCTGTCGTTGTCATGACAATATAAAACACAGTCATTATCGTGGTCCTGTCAGCTGAGATTCTCAAAGTGTTTCCCAAAACACAATTATCTTCCTCCCTCTGTCACCATGGCAACACTTTAATCAGCTCAGCCAGACAGGCAGAGAGA
This sequence comes from Solea solea, assembly GCF_958295425.1. Lineage (NCBI taxonomy): Eukaryota > Metazoa > Chordata > Actinopteri > Pleuronectiformes > Soleidae > Solea > Solea solea. The sequence continues at coordinate 20,256,599 of NC_081154.1, forward strand.
GAGGGTGAGACAGGTGGACTAAGGGTGAGACAGGTGGGCATGGTGATACAGGTCGTGTGAGGGTGAGACAGGTAGACTGAGGGTGAGACAGGTGGACTGAGGATGAGACAGGTGGACTTAGGGCGAGCCAGGTGGTGTGAGGGTGAGACAGGTGGACTGAGGGTGAGACAGGTGGTGTGAGGGTGAGACAGGTGGACTGAGGTGAGGTTGAAACCAGTGACAGCGGCATAGTAACCATGGTAACCTGTGACACTGCCATGGTAACCGTGGTAACCAGTGACAGCACCATGGTAACCATGGTGACAGATGTTACTGGTTAACTGGTCTGATTGTGAACACCTAATCAAAATTTTGTGGGCGGGGCTTCGGCTCGTTAACTGCCTTAAAGATCCCATAGCCCGGAAGTGCCATTTAATGCTGTGTTTGTGTGTATCTGCGTCATGACCTCGTTTATGAAGCTCTAAAAGTCCAGAACAATCAGTTCAGACACTGTTTTCCTGAACTCTACGAAGTGGAACGGCACTTCTGTTGACTGATGATGTCACTGGAGAATTTCACCACTGACTCACAACAGCAGCGCCTCCTAGTCCGGCCACTAGAGTCCGGGCACTAGAGTCTGGGCACTAGAGTCCGGCCACTAGAGTCCGGGCACTAGAGTCCGGCCAGTAGAGTCCGGCCACTAGAGTCCCCGCACTAGAGTCCGGGCACTAGAGTCCGGCCACTAGAGTCCGGGCACTAGAGTCCGGCCACTAGAGTCCGGCCACTAGAGTCCGGGCACTAGAGTCCGGCCACTAGAGTCCGGCCACTAGAGTCCGGGCACTAGAGTCCGGCCACTAGAGTCCGGCCACTAGAGTCCGGGCACTAGAGTCCGGCCACTAGAGTCCGGGCACTAGAGTCCGGCCACTAGAGTCCGGGCACTAGAGTCCGGCCAGTAGAGTCCGGCCACTAGAGTCCCCGCACTAGAGTCCGGGCACTAGAGTCCGGCCACTAGAGTCCGGGCACTAGAGTCCGGGCACTAGAGTCCGGCCACTAGAGTCCCCGCACTAGAGTCCGGGCACTAGAGTCCGGCCACTAGAGTCCGGGCACTAGAGTCCGGGCACTAGAGTCCGGCCACTAGAGTCCGGCCACTAGAGTCCGGTCTACACAAAGCTAGAGTTGCCTATCATTCTTCTTTAATTGAAGGAAATAAGAATGATCCCAGGTTTGTTTTCAGCACTGTAGCCAGGCTGACACAGAGCCACAGCTCCACTGAACCATCTATTCCTTTAACGCTGTAGTGATGTGTCGTTCGTGAACGTTTCGTTCAATATGAACTAATCTTTTGTATGACTCGGGAATAATGAGTCGTCTCAGTGAGTGATTCGTTCATTTTTATGCAGTACCTTCCTTCGCCACACGATGGCAGGCAGCTGCATAAGCTCAGCAGGACAGGAAACAGAAATGATTAATTCAGGATTTACTCAACTGAGCGTCCGTCCTCAGGTCACGTGACAGCTACCTAGTCCCCGTCGTGCTGTTAAACAACAATGTCAGAGAGGATACAGGACACAAGTCACTTTATTGAGGTGTGTATTTGCTTTCCAATGCTTGTGGCATTTTGTTTATTATACTTTGTCAGCTGAAGTTCAGTGTTAAGTGTTTGAGAACCATGGTCTTTTTTACAACGCCCACAGGAGGAGCTACAGTGCCACACGCTGTAAAAATGAACGAAATGAACGAAATGACTCAAAAAAGATTAGTTCAATTTACTGTCCGAGAGTAAAAGATCCGAGTCAGTAAAAAGAGTCGAACTTCCCATCACTTTAACACTGAGCAGTGATGACTTTATCAACTTTTTTGTGAATAAAATAACATCAAATAGAGAAAACATGGATCATCTCCTCCCTCATATTGGGACTGACTCATCTTTTAGCACAAGAGCTTTAGAAGCACCAGGTGCACAGTTAGACAGTTTCTCCCCTATAGATCTCCCTGAGTTAACATCATTAGTTTCATCATCTAAGCCATCAACCTGTCAGTTAGATCCTATCCCCACCAAACTGTTTAAAGATGTCTTTCCTTTAATTAACAGCTCTATATTAACTCAAATTAATCTATCCTTATTAACTGGATATGTGCCGTTTAAACGTTTAAAATAGCAGTTATTAAACCCCTTCTCAAAAAACACCTCAGAGAAAAACTTTCTGATCACATTGTCACTTTAGATGACATCACCATGGCTTCCAGTTCCACTGTGAGGAACCTTGGAGTTACTTTTGACCAGGAAATGTCATTTGATTCACACATAAAACTCATTTCCAGAACAGCCTTCTTCCACCTGCGGAACATTATGAACATTAGAAACATTCTGTCTTTACAGGATGCTGAAAAACTAGTTCATGCTTTTGTTACATCTAGATTAGATTACTGTATCTCCTTATTATGAGGATGTTCCAACAAGTCTGTTAGAACCCTTCAGTTCATTCAAAATGCTGCAGCACCAGTTCTGACAGGAACTAGAAAGAGAGACCATATAACTCCAGTGTTAGCTTCTCTACACTGGCTCCACCCACAGTTTAGAATTCAATTTAAAATCCTCCTCCTCACGTACAAAGCACTTAATGGTCATGCCCCTTCATACCTGAAAGACCTAGTCTTACCTTATCACCCTAACAGACCACTTAGGTCACAAAATACAGGTTTACTTGTGGTTCCCAGAGTCTGTAAGAGCAGAATGGGAGGCGGAGCCTTCAGTTACCAGGCTCCTCCTCTCCTGTGGAACCAGCTTCCAATGACAGTTCGGGAGGCGGAGCCTCTCTCTGTATTTAAAGTTAGACTTAAAACTTTCCTTTTTGATAAAGCTTATAGTTAGAGCTGGTTCAGGGAAACCTGGACCACTACTAGAGTCTGGCTACTAGAGTACGGCTACTAGAGTCCAGGCACTAGAGTCCAGGCACTAGAGTCCGGGCATTAGAGTCTGGGTATTAGAGTCCGGGCATTAGAGTCCGGGTATTAGAGTCCGGCACTTGAGTCCGGTGACGTACTTTCAACTGTAGAAGAACTAGAAGAACTACTCTGGTTGTACAAACGATACACTCAGCAGCTACAACCAGAGTAGTTCTTCTCCTTCAATATAAAGCAGGACACAGCACCAAACGTCAGCTACACTCGTGTTTCATTTGTATGTGTGTTTATCCTGTCAGTAACCACAATGTTATCCAAGCTCCAGGCGTCCTGCAGCAGTCTTTCACTGTCACAGTGTCACTGACTCTGGGTCAGACTCTGGATCAAATGTGTAAGAGATTACAACATTCATCAATGTTTTGATCATTGCTCGCGGTGCATCCGCCTTTCCAGAGGGGGAGCTGTGGGTCTGAGAGCTGACGTGCCAATGACGTCACTTCCAGGTAACTGGCCAATCACAAGACAATCCTTGTTCTGTGGGTGTGGTTTTGGTCTGAGCTGAGCGCGGCTGACGAGAGCGTCAGTGATGAGACATTTCCATCGACTCGTTTGCAGCGACGAGGACATTTTGACCATAAAAAGACTTCAGGTTTGTAAGTACACCTCCATATCTCACATAGAAGTGAGACAGGACCATGCTATGGCCGCTTTAATCCAAAAAAACAGACATCTGCATTACTGTGGCAACTCCCTGGTTACCATGGTTACACCACATCCATCCCTTCAGAAAACAAAAAACTACTGACTGTGTTTGTGTGAGTGTGTATGTGTGGTCTCTGAGGAGGAAGTGACATCATCAGTGTCTTATCGCCTGAAAACAGAGGAGTCTCAGGCTGAGTCTCTGTGTAATACCACGTGTGTCCTGAGGGGGCAGTACACACACACACACACAGGCCTTCTCTCAATATCCATACTTGTGCGTACTTGTGCGTACTTGTGCGTATTTGTGCGTACGTGTGAAACGTCATCAGTCTCAGTCCAGGTTCTGTTCCAGTTCTCAAGTCCGTGAGCAGCGAGTACGGTTCTCAAACTCGAAAGTGTTTTTCCCAGTATGCATCGGGTGGTGACTTGAGCGTACTTGAGAAAGCCATGTATCCCAGAATGCATTTGAGCGGAACATAGCAACAGAGAATACAAATATAAACCTGAAGTAAATATTTCTCTGTCCTGAACAAAGTTTTCAGATCATTTGAGTCATTTATTTATTTATATGTTTATTTCAGTCATGACATTTAGATCACTCATCACACAACAGTGCAGTTCACACAATACACATAACCGAAAGGGAAAGCGGGAGAAGCAAAAGCTTATCTAGTCCCGCCACCATTATCATCATACATTTCATAGTTATTTATTTATTTTTTTTTTTATGACATTTGACAAAGAAAACATGTTTCAGCATCATGTAGCACTCAGAGATGTAGTCTAGCTCTAGACAAATCAGACTCCATGTGTGTCCATGATGTTCCGTCGTGAGTGACAGTCTCCACTTGTTGCCTGGCATGTTCAACGTCCCAAAAGTCCCAAAATAATCCGATCAATAGAGGTTTTTTTCTTCTCCCTTTAGTCATCCATCTCGTCCGTAGCATTCGCCTCGCTTTGCTTCTCCATGCTTTTCACGTGCTCGAGGGTTGTGGAGACGTCGGAGCGCAGCCTCGACATCCTCGACATCCAGTGCGGCAAGGCACACGACTTTCCACTGATCCCATCTGTCCCGAATGTAGCCAGCCATGAAGGTCCCATCTGGGCAACTAGGTTCACCAGAACCTGGACTTCTTGTTGAGAACACTCCATCTTGGATCAATTGATTCTCCGTAGTGACTTGTTTCACTGTGGCAGCTAAATACTTCTAAGAATAACTTCTTCTTTAGAATTCGGATCAGCTGACCTCACAGACCGGGCAGGATCAGCTGACCTCACAGACCGGGCAGGATCAGCTGACCACACAGACCGGGCAGGATCAGCTGACCTCACAGACCGTGAGGTTCAGCTGACCTCACAGACCGGCCGGATCAGCTGACCACACAGACCGGGCAGGATCAGCTGACCTCACAGACCGGGCAGGATCAGCTGACCTCACAGACCGGCCGGATCAGCTGACCTCACAGACCGGTCTCTCCAGCTCAGGGAGGTCACGCCGTATATAAGTGGACGACACTCTGAGAATCGTGCTGCAGGGAATCCAGAAAGAGCGACACCTTATGAGACAGGAACTGAAGAGACGCACTTAATCCTCACAGGGATTATAATCCTGATAAGGGTTAAATGGAGAAGATGAGACTGATGAAAAAAGTAGTTTAATAAAAAAAGATTATATCGTTGAATGTTGATTTGAATGATTTCAGCTAATCTTAGGACGATCAAGTGCAACATTGTATTTCTCACAAGCCGCAGAGAGCAAGAGACACATTTATCTAACTGAGTCATACATGTCTATAATGAGTCATACATGTCTATAATGAGTCATACATGTCTATAATGAGTCATATATGTCTATAATGAGTCATATATGTCTATAATGAGTCATATATGTATATAATGAGTCATGCATGTCTATAATGAGTCATGCATGTCTATAATGAGTCATATATGTCTATAATGAGTCATATATGTCTATAATGAGTCATATATGTCTATAATGAGTCATACATGTCTATAATGAGTCATACATGTCTATAATGAGTCATATATGTCTATATTGAGTCATATATGTCTATAATGAGTCATACATGTCTATAATGAGTCATACATGTCTATAATGAGTCATATATGTCTATAATGAGTCATACATGTCTATAATGAGTCATATATGTCTATAATGAGTCATACATGTCTATAATGAGTCATACATGTCTATAATGAGTCATATATGTCTATATTGAGTCATATATGTCTATAATGAGTCATACATGTCTATAATGAGTCATACATGTCTATAATGAGTCATATATGTCTATAATGAGTCATGCATGTCTATAATGAGTCATACATGTCTATAATGAGTCATATATGTCTATATTGAGTCATGCATGTCTATAATGAGTCATACATGTCTATAATGAGTCATACATGTCTATAATGAGTCAAATATGTCTATAATGAGTCATGCATGTCTATAATGAGTCATATATGTCTATAATGAGTCATGCATGTCTATAATGAGTCATATATGTCTATAATGAGTCATGCATGTCTATAATGAGTCATACATGTCTATAATGAGTCATATATGTCTATAATGAGTCATGCATGTCTATAATGAGTCATACATGTCTATAATGAGTCATATATGTCTATATTGAGTCATATATGTCTATAATGAGTCATATATGTCTATAATGAGTCATGCATGTCTATAATGAGTCATACATGTCTATAATGAGTCATATATGTCTATAATGAGTCATACATGTCTATAATGAGTCATATATGTCTATATTGAGTCATATATGTCTATAATGAGTCATACATGTCTATAATGAGTCATACATGTCTATTATGAGTCATATATGTCTCACTTTGAAAAGTTGGTGCAGAAGGCAAAAGAAGCGCACCAAAACTGGAACCGCTGGGCTCCGTCTGCAGAGCAAAGAGACTTCAATGCCCGTCTAAGAGAGCTTGAGGTGCACCTTCCCCAGCTGGTGTCGCGGAAGGCCGCCTTCATCAAAGCAGCAAAGATAAAAGTGGACACTGAAGAGGAACCCCCAGGCCGCCGTGCAGTTGCAGCAATAAAGCTAAAAGCCACAGCCCTACCGAAGTTTGCTGGCAACCAGCGAAGCTACTACAGATGGAGGCAAGAATGGGAGGCTCTACAGAAGCAAGGTGAACCGACTGGCTCCAAAGAAGTGAAGAAATTTCAACTGCTTGATAGCCTCGATGAGAAGATGACCAAAGATCTATGCCTGTCAACATACAACTCATCAGACGATATCTTCCAAATCCTGGAGAACCGGTTTGGGAATCAAGCCAACATCGCTCTCGAGATTGTTGAAGAGCTTCAAGCAACCCCGTCAGTCAGGAGTGGTCAGCCAAGAAAGGTCATAGAGCTCATCCAAACTGTGGAAAAAGCCCTTTATGATCTAAGTGAACTGGACAATGCAGATGCCATAAAGAACCCGATGGTGACCAAAGCCATTGAGGGCAAGCTCCCAGAGACTTTAAAAAAAGACTGGCTCACCTATGCTGCTGTTGAAGGAAATGGTGTTAACCGCCACAACCGCTTTGACAAGCTTATCACGTATCTGAAATCACAGAAGTCCATATATGAACAATTAGATCAGTTAAAAGATGTCGTCGAACCCGCCAAGGAGAAGACCAAGTTCCTAAAGCACGCCAGAACAAAAGCTACCAAGTCCAGCAATGAAACAGTAGGCTGCATCATTTGTGGTGACCCAAAGCACAGAAAGAAATTATACTTCTGCAGAAAGTTTAGGACCAACCTCAAGCCATCGGAGAAGAGGGACGCAGCACAACAACTTGGTGCTTGCAAGCGATGCCTTGAAGTCCACAACGACGACTACTGCAAGAAAACAACTTACCTGTGTGGGAATTCTGAGTGCAAAGACCAACACCATTACCTTCTCTGTCCAGTTGCCAGATCCCAGCTCCAACGAACACCCAAATCAAGTCCAGTGAGCGCCGAGGGCAAAAGATACACAGAGACTCAAGAAAAGTTCCTCTCCAAACTTACACCAGAGCTGGCGCAGCTATGTCAAGACGCCTTCTGCAATATAGCGTCCAGGGCATACAACTCCACTGCAGCAGAGCGAGGCCTTCTGGAGGAGAACTTCTTAAGCGAGTACCCGGTAATCCTAATGCTCCTCGACGTCACTGCCAACGATGGACAAAAGATCGGGACCCTCGTTGACCTGGCATCAGACACGAACTACATAACACACAAAGCTGCGAGCAAGCTGAACCTGAGAAATGAAGACGTGACGCTGGTGGTTTACGGTGTTGGAGGGATGAAGGTGTCGGTCGCAACAAAGCGCTACCTCCTCAGGATACGTGTCAGCACACCAAGAGGGACCCTCAAGTCACATCAACTAATCTGCTATGGACTTGATACAATTGCTGAAGTTCACAGACATGTTCCAGCTGCCAAGTTGCAAAAAATCTTCCCAGATGTTGCTCTCCAAGACCTTGCAAGACCGAGGGAAATACAACTTCTGATCAGCCACAAAGAAGGGCAGCTGGTACCCCAGAAAGTTTGTTCTGTCGGTGACCTGGTGCTCTGGGACGGCCCGCTTGGCAAGACCGTTGGAGGCACGCACCCGGACCTCTTTGAAAAAGTCACCCTAAGGGCCCATACGTCAAAGACGCACTTTGCAAGATCCATGAGAACTGCAGCAGTCAAATATACTGAATTCACCTTTAAGGATCCAGTCTCCTGTCAGTCTCCCAAACATCTGACCCAGTCCAATACAGCCACTAGCAGCAGAGACTTCCTGAAGTGGTGGAAATGGGAAAGCATTGGAGCCGCTTGTGAGCCGAGATGCGGAGGATGTCGTTGCGGAAATTGCCAACCCGGAGGGAAAGAAATGACGCTGGCGGAAGAAAGAGAGATGGAGATGGTGAGAGATGGCTTGACATACGTGAACGGAGACCATCACAGCTCTGAACCACACTGGCACACTAAGTATCCATGGACTGAAGATCCAGCATCTATACCGAACAATAAGAGAGCGGTCGAAGCCACATTCTACAGAATGGAGAAGCAGCTGGCGAAGGAACCAGAATGGAAGATGGCCTACGCTTCACAAGTCCATGAAATGCTGAATCGCAAAGCAGCAGTGAAGCTGTCCCAAGAAGTTCTGCAAAGCTGGACTGGGCCAGTGTGGTACATAAGTCACCTGGTCGCACCAAATCCACATTCAGTCTCCACCCCAGTGAGGCTAGTATGGAACAGCAGCCAGAAGTACAGAGGCCTGAGCTTGAACGATATGCTGATCAAAGGTCCCGACGTCCTGAATCCGATCAGAGGTGTCCTGCTGAGGTTCCGAACTGGTATCTTTGCTGCCCTTGGTGACATCCGCAAGATGTACAACTCTGTCTGGCTGGAGGAAAGAGAGGTCCACCTGCACCGGTTTCTGTGGCGTGACACTGAAGATGCTGAGATCGAAGATTTTGCCATAACAAGAGTCAACATTGGAGACAAGCCTGCTGGTTGTATAGCCCAAGTCGCCATGCGAGAGACCGCCAACTTGCCTTCGTTCAGCCATTTCAAAGAGGAGAAACGTGTGCTGGAGGAAGACGCCTATGTCGATGATCTACTGACTTCTCACAATGACCTCAACCACCTGAAGCGTCTCACATCCAACATTGAGCAGATCCTTAAAGCAGGAGGATTTTTCATGAAGCCCTGGGTCTACTCGGATCAAAGTGGGAGGAAAGGGAGAAGAGGTGAGAAAATGGAGTCAAAGACCATGATTCTGCCGAACCAGCTCACCGAAGAGGATAACAAAGCCCTAGGCCTCGGTTATACCATTGAAGACGACAAGCTACATGTCATGGTTGCAGTGAACTTCTCCAAGAGGAGGAGAAAAATGCGCCTCGGCCAGGACTTACTGAGAGAAGAAGTGAGAGAACAAACCCCAGACCCACTCACTAGAAGAGAACTGTTAAGCCAAGTCTCTGGTCTTTATGATCCACTCGGCCTTGTGGCTCCAGCGAAACAGAAGGGAGCCATCCTGATCCGAAGAGCTTTTCAAGAAGCAAAAGTGATGTACAACATAGAAGACACCTGGGATGCTGCCTTGTCCAAAGAACTCAGAGAAGATGCCATAAAGCTCCTCCAAGAGTATGCTGATCTGAGCCTACTCCGATTCACCAGAGCTCTCACGCCACCAGATCCAGGAGGAAGACCATGTGCCATCACATTCTCTGACGGCAGTGAGCATGCTTATGGCGCTGTGCTGTACCTAAGATGGAGTCGCAACCATGATGTCGTCGTGAGGCTAGTTGAGTCTAAGGCCAAGCTGACTCCTCTTGACCACAAGGGTGACCCTGTGAAGGCAGAGATGTGTGGAGCGGTCTTTGCAGCTCGGCTGAAGAACTATGGGTGTACTTCCAGAAACACTGCCGAATCGATGTGGAGAGGTGGTACCATCTTGTCGACAGCCAAACCATCTTGGGCGCAATACAGCGAGAAAGTTATGGCTACCAGACCTTCTTCGCAAACCGAGTTGGCGAAATCCAGAGCAGCACTGACGTTCGAGATTGGTGGTGGATCCCAGGGTCGGTGAACATTGCAGACATCATCACCAGAGGGGCCAGTCCTGATGACCTAACTGAGGAATCCGAGTGGCAGTCGGGTCCGAAGTTCCTTCAGCTTCCTGAGAGTGAGTGGCCGAAAAAATCAGCAAAAGATGTTGCCGCACAAGCAAGAGACAATATCACAAAAATACAGAAGAAAACTTTTGTCGCAGCACTCACCCGAAGTCAACTGAAAGCACAAGATCAAATCACAATCCAGGAGACAGAGTCCAAGTCCAGAAGACCAACGGCAGTAGCAGCAGTCCAAAAGCTATTGGATGAAAAGCGCTTCAGCAGTCTAAGGCAGCTGGTCGGGGCAATAGCATGGACTTGGAGAGCAGTGGAGAGGTTCCTGTGTGCAAAGGTTGGAGATCAAGAAAAGTGGGAGGCAGAACATTCATCTGGCGTCATCACGGCCAAGGAAAGAGAAGATGTCTTCCGGACTCTATGCCTTGCAGCACAAGAGGGCGTACACTTTCCAAACACAACAACTGACAGACTGGTCGTTTACAAGGACCAAGCAAGCGGACTCCTGATGTGTGGTGGCAGGATCCAGACATTCAAAGAGGACGATAGAGCTGTTCCCCTGTTACCTTTCCAGGCCTGGATCTCCACTCTCCTAGCCCGAGAAGCACACAGTGAGGGGCATGAAGGAGTGGCAGGAACTTTGCTGCGGATGCGAAACAAAGCATGGGTCATCAGAGGAAGAATTATTGCCCAAAAAGTCGTTGACAAGTGTATCGTTTGCAAGAAAGCTAAAGCAAGAACCTGTCAGCAAATAATGGGAGACTTACCTGAAGAGAGGACGAATCCGGCTGCACCATTTCAATTCACGTCTGTCGACCTGTTTGGACCATACCTAGTAAAAGATGATGTCAAGAGGAGAGTGAGCATGAAAGTATGGGGCGTACTCTTCTGCTGTATGTCGAGTCGAGCTATCCATGTCGAACTGGCAAACACGCTATCAACAGAGAGCTTTCTTCTTGCTTACCAGAGGTTCACTTCTGTCCGAGGGCATCCTCAAAAGATCTGGTCCGATCCAGGTATGAACTTTATTGGAGCAAAACCTGTCCTGGAAGAGATGTATACTTACCTGAGACAACAAAACAACGACTCACTTGAAGAATATGCTGGCAAGAATGGTACCGACTGGACGTGGAGAATCCTTCCAGCCGATTCACCTCACCGAAATGGCGCTGCTGAAGCTGCTGTAAAGATCACTAAACAAGCTCTCCAAAGTCTTGGTAAAGGAGAAGGCCTTACCTTCAGTGAATTCCTGACAGTGCTCAGGCTAGCTGCCAACCTTGCCAACGAAAGGCCCATCGATGCCAGAGTCCAGAGCCGTGAAGACCGTGTACGATACATCACTCCGAACACCCTGTTGCTTGGTCGAGCCACACAGAGTGGAGATTTCAAGGCATTTGACTACACCACTTACCCCTTCAAAAGGCTACAAGAAATGCAAATGCAAGTGAGCCACTTTTGGAAGTCCTGGAGCCAACTTGCAGGTCCCAACCTGTTCATCCGCAACAAGTGGCATACTGAAAAAAGGAACGTTGCCATTGGAGACATCATCTGGCTCTGCGACCAGAATGCACTGAGAGGGCAATTCAAGCTAGCAAGAGTCATCAGTGTGAATGCAGATCCCAAAGGCATCGTCCGGGATGTCCACGTGAAGGTCTCTCCGAGTGGGTGTGTCCAGGTAAAGACTCCAAAACCTGTGTCCGGATCGAAGGAAAAGGATTGCCAGGGTACCATACTGCATCGGGACGTGCGGCGTCTCATCGTCCTCATCCCAACAGAGGATCAAGTCGACTAGCACCAGCTCGCCTGAGAAGTGCGATCTTTCCATGTCACGCCATGACGCAAAGATCGAGTGGGAGGTGTTTCGCCGATCTGCCGGGTATTGCCTACGAGCGGGTGCATGTGACGACGGGCTCGCAACTGCATGCGCGCAACAGCGAGCGCACGGCTCCGCAACGCATCAACAGGTGATCACAATCGCACTCATTAGGAACGCACGGCAGAAACCCCGGAACAAAATAAGGAGTGAGCATTCAGTCAGTAGCTTGCAACGCAACAAACGGCAGCAGAAGAAACGAAAGCTGAATAACCACAGGAGTAAAACACGCATGGAAGCAGAAAGGATCAAGGAGGCTACCGGTAAGCTCGCAGCTCTTTTCCGGACAGAAATGGACTGATGTTGATGCGCCGTGCGCTTATTGTTTGTATAAAAAAGAAATAATTATGTTTATATTAAAATCGCCTGGATTGTTTTAATTTCGGTTAATGGTAATTGAAAATGTCATGATAAATATGTACAATAATCTTGGTTAAAATATAAAATGTCAGGTTGATTAAGGGCAATGGTTCTAAAAAGTGGAACTAGTTTATTTAATTTATTTATACAGTATTTGCCTAATTTAAATGTTTGAATTAAATGTGGGAATATTCATTTGAATTGTTTATTTAAATACTGTACTTCAATAGAACTTTATTTATTTAATGAAATTGTTTTATTTTGTATGTTTAAAGGGTTTTCACCTACAACGACCACCACTTCGTTACTGGTCAATAAACTCAAGAAAGAGAGTGAAATCCTGAGTCTGGTCTATTTTCTTCCCTTATCAAGTGTGGGAAACCATGACGTTGAAGTACACTTGCCATCTATAATGAGTCATACATGTATATAATGAGTCATGCATGTCTATAATGAGTCATATATGTATATGATGAGTCAAACATGTCTATAATGAGTCATATATGTCTATAATGAGTCATACATGTCTATATGTCTATAATGAGTCATACATGTCTATAATGAGTCATACATGTCTATAATGAGTCATACATGTCTATAATGAGTCATATATGTCTATAATGAGTCATGCATGTCTATAATGAGTCATACATGTCTATAATGAGTCATATATGTCTATAATGAGTCATGCATGTCTATAATGAGTCATGTATGTCTATAATGAGTCATGCATGTCTATAATGAGTCATGATAGATAGATAGATAGATACTTTATTCATCTCACAGAGAAATTCACAACAGTGAAACACTCGGAGCTGCTAGAAAGGCTGCCACTCGCGTCGGCGCCGGAAGGTTATATCTTAGGTTATATCATGTCTATAATGAGTCATATATGTATATAATGAGTCATAAATGTCTATAATGAGTCATACATGTATATAATGAGGCATGCATGTACATAATGAGTCATGCATGTCTATAATGAGTCATATATGTATATGATGAGTCAAACATGTCTATAATGAGTCATATATGTCTATAATGAGTCATATATGTCTATAATGAGTCATACATGTCTATAATGAGTCATATATGTCTATAATGAGTCATATATGTCTATAATGAGTCATACATGTCTATAATGAGTCATATATGTCTATAATGAGTCATACATGTCTATAATGAGTCATATATGTCTATATTGAGTCATATATGTCTATAATGAGTCATACATGTCTATAATGAGTCATATATGTCTATAATGAGTCATACATGTCTATAATGAGTCATACATGTCTATAATGAGTCATATATGTCTATAATGAGTCATACATGTCTATAATGAGTCATATATGTCTATAATGAGTCGTGCATGTCTATAATGAGTCATACATGTCTATAATGAGTCATATATGTCTATAATGAGTCATGCATGTCTATAATGAGTCATATATGTCTATAATGAGTCATGCATGTCTATAATGAGTCATACATGTCTATAATGAGTCATATATGTATATAATGAGTCATACATGTCTATAATGAGTCATACATGTATATGATGAGTCATATATGTCTATAATGAGTCATGCATGTCTATAATGAGTCATATATGTATATGATGAGTCAAACATGTCTATAATGAGTCATATATGTCTATAATGAGTCATATATGTCTATAATGAGTCATATATGTCTATAATGAGTCATACATGTCTATAATGAGTCATATATGTCTATAATGAGTCATATATGTCTATAATGAGTCATACATGTCTATAATGAGTCATATATGTCTATAATGAGTCATACATGTCTATAATGAGTCATATATGTCTATAATGAGTCATACATGTCTATAATGAGTCATACATGTCTATAATGAGTCATATTTGTCTATAATGAGTCATGCATGTCTATAATGAGTCATACATGTCTATAATGAGTCATATATGTCTATAATGAGTCATGCATGTCTATAATGAGTCATATATGTCTATAATGAGTCATGCATGTCTATAATGAGTCATACATGTCTATAATGAGTCATATATGTATATAATGAGTCATACATGTCTATAATGAGTCATACATGTATATGATGAGTCATATATGTCTATAATGAGTCATGCATGTCTATAATGAGTCATATATGTATATGATGAGTCAAACATGTCTATAATGAGTCATACATGTCTATAATGAGTCATACATGTCTATAATGAGTCATACATGTCTATAATGAGTCATATATGTCTATAATGAGTCATACATGTCTATAATGAGTCATATATGTCTATAATGAGTCATGCATGTCTATAATGAGTCATACATGTCTATAATGAGTCATATAGGTCTATAATGAGTCATGCATGTCTATAATGAGTCATATATGTCTATAATGAGTCATGCATGTCTATAATGAGTCATACATGTCTATAATGAGTCATATATGTATATAATGAGTCATGCATGTCTATAATGAGTCATATATGTATATGATGAGTCAAACATGTCTATAATGAGTCATATATGTCTATAATGAGTCATATATGTCTATAATGAGTCATACATGTCTATAATGAGTCATATATGTCTATAATGAGTCATACATGTCTATAATGAGTCATATATGTCTATATTACATTACATTACATTACATGTCATTTAGCAGACGCTTTTATCCAAAGCGACTTACAATAAGTGCATTTAAACATTTGGGTACAATTAAGAGCTAGAAGTAAGTAAGAGCTTCAAGTAAATCAAACTATGAAGTGCTAGTCATAAGTGCGATATATATATATATATATATATATATATTTTTTTTTTTAATTTTTTTTTTTTTTTAATTTTTTTTTTTTGTCGTCGTCGTTATCGTCTTAGTCGAGGTAGAGTCGGAAGAAATGTGTTTTTAGTCGGCGGCGGAAGATGTGGAGGCTTTCCACTGTCCGGATGTCGATGGGGATTGAGTCATATATGTCTATAATGAGTCATACATGTCTATAATGAGTCATATATGTCTATAATGAGTCATGCATGTCTATAATGAGTCATGCATGTCTATATTGAGTCATATGTGTCTATAATGAGTCACACATGTCTATAATGAGTCATATATGTCTATAATGAGTCATATATGTCTATAATGAGTCATGCATGTCTATAATGAGTCATATATGTCTATAATGAGTCATGCATGTCTATAATGAGTCATACATGTCTATAATGAGTCATATATGTCTATAATGAGTCATGCATGTCTATAATGAGTCATATATGTCTATAATGAGTCATGCATGTCTATAATGAGTCATGCTAATCTATAATGAGTCATACATGTATATAATGAGTCATGCATGTCTATAATGAGTCATACATGTCTATAATGAGTCATATATGTCTATAATGAGTCATACATGTCTATAATGAGTCATATATGTCTATAATGAGTCATGCATGTCTATAATGAGTCATATATGTCTATAATGAGTCATGCATGTCTATAATGAGTCATACATGTCTATAATGAGTCATACATGAGTCATACATGTCTATAATGAGTCATACATGTCTATAATGAGTCATATATGTCTATAATGAGTCATACATATAATGAGAATATTCCTGCCTCAGCCTTAGAAAAAAGGAAAAGTGACTTCACTCTTTATTCATTCACTTTATTAAACACAAACTTTTCAGCTCAGTAATCGCCTTGGTTCTGGTTTCTGTCGCCTCCTCTCTGGTCGCCTTTCTGACCTGTGAACATGAAAAAGAAGAAAATATGGTCACTTGTCAACAAAGATTTAAGTCAAGCTTCAATTAGTTTTAAATGTAATGATGAAAAAGTCTTGTTCATAACCTGGTTTTATTAGTTAGTTAATGATTCAAACAGCAGCAGAGTGAGTAGAGCTCAGAGTCATGACTTACCTCCTCTCTGATCTGGAACACAAACAAACAACAAACAGTAATATATATATATATATATACATATATATATATATATATATATACATATATATATTCAGTATATATATATATACATATACATATACATATCATAAAATAAACCTCACCTTCTTTCAATCTCTGTATTTCCTCAGACTTTATCTTTACTTCCTCTTCCAGAGCGACACGACCTGCAGCACAGCTTTAATCCAGTGGAGTCCAGTGGACGAAGCACATGAAGCGTGAAAGAGTAACTTTGACTGAATAGATTTCCTTTGAACAGTTTAACATAAATGCGAATGATAAGATTCCTCTTTGATATGATGAACACAAACTAAATGTAAATAAAGTTGTATTTAAAGTTTGACAGTGTCATGTTTGGAGACACTCTCTTCATTCTGGCCCAGTATTTTATCAGTGGCTCAGTGTGTCTGTTTGTTTGTGCTTCCACACTTGCACTTGTCAGTATGACCAGCAGAGGGCGCCAGAGGCTAGTGGCGTGAATGTGGTGAAGTCAGCCATCTCTGACTGCCTTGTTTTCTTACAGCATTATTAGCAGGGGCAGCTAAACATAGCACTTCACTTCAAAAGTGAAGTTAAATTGAAAATATCGCTATTGTGGATATTATTGACGTCATAATATCGCAATATCATTTTTTTTTTTTTTTAAAAGCCCCCCCTTCTTTCAGTCTCTGGATTTCCTCCTCCTTTATTTTTAGTTGCTCTTCCAGTGCAACACATTTAGCACAACCTGCAACACACAGTGGACAAAGTCTTTGTCACATGAGCACATGAACGTGAAAGAGTAACGAGTTAGCCTTTCTTTCTTAAACCTTTTCAGCATCTGTCACTTTTCTCTTTACTTGATCTGACTCGACATTTAACTGGTGTTTACAGAACTACACAAACTTCACTTTCTATTGTGAAAATCAGTGAGTTCTTTTATACACACACACACACCACTGCTGTTGCACAGCGACACACACTCACCGTGGCCGTGGGGTTTAGCGAGACGAGCTCTGTGGCTGTGAGCAGACGGTTTCACAGCTGCAGCGCTGCCACTAGCACTGCAGGATTGTGAGGTTCCCACAGCACTGACTGAAAGAATACACCACAACAGTTCATTAGCTCACATCTACACTTACCTGTCCTTAGATCACATGTGACCCCGCCCTTTATTGCACTCATCAATATTAATATTTGCAAACAAAGGTAATGTGTGTGTGTGTGTTGAGAAGCACAGTAAGCTCTCGTGCGGAGTGTTGCTCATTTTCTGATTCTGTACAGATTCATTTAAACCTGGAGCATTATTCCCGCAGGTCATTGAAATCATTGAAAATTTGTGAATTTTATAAAAAAAAAGAAAAGTTCAATGCCCTTTTTGAAAATCATCCTTAACAGACATGGGTCATGGAAATTAGTTCCGTGGAGTCATATTTATCAATCAGCATGTGACGTGAGCAAGAGAGGCTAAATGATGCCAAAGATCTCTGGCTCACCAATGAAATTGACAATGACTTATAAGTCAGCCTCCCATCTTAAACTGTGTCAGCACATTGGACCCTTGAATTTGAAGGAATTGGTCCTGGAAACTTGAATTTGATGTTAACCAATGTGTGGGAACCCTGCATCGTCACTTTTCATCAGAGCTCCTCCTCTCTTGAAGAGAGTGCACTGCTTCGCTCTTCACTTTACTTTCTTTTTTCTCCATTGCAATCCTGTCCTTTTGCTACAAAACATATTGAAAGCAGGTTGTGGGTACTTCTATATCACCGGGAGCTTCATCTATTTAAACTCTTTTACTTGGTGAGTGTGGCCTATCAGCAGCACTATAGTGACTGGGATTGAGGAGCTCAGCTAAGCTAAGCTAATTAGCAGCAGGATGCCACCCTTTTTTCACAGATGACTACCACAAACTTCTCCAGAAGATAGCAATACTGGAGATAAAAATGCAGCGACTGGAAGTCAACGTGGGGGTAAATGGTCAATATGGAAATTAAACCACTCTAACAATGACCTAAATCAGTGGACAAGAGCAGGCTAACAGACCGCTAATTAGCACCACCAAGAAGCAGGAAGCTGGTGTTAAAGGCAGTAAATCCACCAGCAGTCCTCCCTGGAACTCTCTTGGTGCAAAGCCAAAGCATAAATGACGTGAAGATAAATCGCTTCCCTTAGATATGGGAAGACGGTTAACAGGCAGAACCCAGCACCCGGAGACTCGTGATGAAACTGAGTGGCCTGCACTGCCACCGCACAAGAGGGTCTCTTCAACCCCAACACAGAGGAGAAAACAGCCATGGACTGTGGTTATAACAAAAAGTAAAAGCAAACCGACCCAAGAAGGGATTATACTACATAACAGATTTGCTCCACTTTTAGACCCTGACTCCCCAAAACAAAGGTCATCTTCCAGCACCAGAGAAAGGGATGAGGCTAAATCATGTACTACAAGGCTGCAGATAGAGCAAACCACTGGGCCTCAAACGCTGATAAGTGGGTGACGGAGTTGTGAATGAGATGAAATACTTTTGCAGCAACAAAAGCACCAAAGTACTCTGTTTAACCAATGACATGGTGTCCGACATCTCAGAGAAAATTCTGGAAATCACTGCTGAGCATCCAACAGTGAATTCTCTTGTCATACACACAGGAGCCACAATCAGAGGTATTGAAACAGGATTTGAATGATCTGCCAAGGACAAGAGGCGAGACAATCCAAAACAACAGAGAAGACAGCTTCCTGGACAAGAATGGCTACCGCCTGAAATAAGGACTGACCATGAAAGATAACACACCCAGAGAGAGGCTTTAACATCATCATCCTTACCCCAACATGAGGAGTCTCCCCCAGCCCCAACAACCCAACATGAGGAGTCTCCCCCAGCCCAAAAAACACAACATGAGGAGTCTCCCTCAGCCCCAACAACCCAACATAAGGAGTCTCCCCCAGCCCCAACAACCCAACATGAGGAGTCTCCCCCAGCCCCAAAAACATAACATGAGGAGTCTCCCCCAGCCCCAACAACCCAACAGGCCCCAAAAACATAACATGAGGAGTCTCCCCCAGCCCCAACAACCCAACAGGAGTCTCCCCCAGCCCAAACAGTCCAACAAGTGAAGTCTCCCCCAGACTCCCAACTTTCACCCTTCAGGACCCCACCTAGCCCTTCATTCTCTCCACTCAGTCTGGACTCCCCACTTCTGGATTTCACCGACAGGGTGAATGATCTTGTCAATGTCAGAATCCAACTCACACCACGCCCAAATCCCATTTTTTTCTCCCCTCAACCGCCCTCCTCGTCCAGCCCCTCCCATTCCACCACGCAGGAAAAAACCATCACCCAAAAGTCACCAAGCCCCGCCTCCTCCTTTGAATCATATCATCTTTGAGTGTGACTGACAGGTGCCGGGTCCAGGCTGTAATACTGATACCAATAATGTTTTCCCCACACTGTGTTCAGGTACCCTGCTCATTCCCTGTGATGACAGGTAACAGAAGAACGGTTAAACTGGTGAGAAATAAAATTATTCAATTATTAAGTATAGCATGTCAACGTGGAAATATACCAGTGTCTCCTATTATCTCCACAAGGTTAGCTCTACGTCATTATCACCTATGATCTAGATTTACTTCTCAGTGAAACATGGCTGACTGAATGTAGCTGTGGTACTATTCTTAATGAGGCAGCACATTTCACTTTTATGAACAAGTGTTGAACTGGCAAGAAGGGCGGGGGAGTTGCTGCCATCTTTAAATCTGTATTTCAGTGCAAGGAAATTAGGTGATTTAAGCTCTTTTGAATATCTCACAAAGATACTCAGGAAAATTCATTGATGAGTTTGCTGAACTGCTATCAGTTATCTGCACTGACTACAACTTGTCTTTATCATTTTAACATTCACATAGACAATAACATCCAATCCAATCCAACTTTATTTGTTAAGCACTTAAAACAAACCACAATGGACCAAAGTGCTGTACAGAATAAATAAAAGGCATTATACATTAAAGGTTCAAAATGAGATAAAACATCTTAAAATAAATTAGAATCATAAAACACAATAAGAATTAGCAGCCATACAATAAAAAAAAACAAAAAACAAAAAACAATAAATTCTATTCAAATTAAAATATGTAAAATAAATAAAAAACCAAACGTCTCATGAGGTTTCAAAGGCCAAAGAGAAAAGGTGGGTTTTAAGGAGGGATTTAAAAACAGACAAGGACGAGGCCTGTCTTATGCGCAGTGGCAGATCGTTCCAAAGTTTTGGAGCTGCGACAGTGAAGGCACGATCCCCTCTGAGCTTTTGCTTAGTTTTAGGCACACTCAGGAGCAGCTGATCAGCTGACCTGAGAGAGCGAGCGGGTGAGTATGGATGTAGAAGCTCAGAGAGGTAGGGCGGGGCAAGACCATTCAGGGATTTAAAAACAAATAAAATCATTTTAAAATCGATCCTGAAATGTATGGGCAGCCAGTGGAGTGAAGCTAAAATGGGGGAAATGTGCTCAAATTTACGTGTGCCAGTTAAAAGACGTGCGGCAGCGTTCTGTACCATCTGAAGACGGGCAACGGAGGACGCACTAACCCCCACATAAAGCGAATTGCAGTAATCCAGCCGAGTGGTGACAAAGGCGTGAATTACCATTTCAAAATGTTGCCTCGAGAGAATTGGCTTTATTTTGGCCAGCTGCCTCAATTGAAAAAAGCTGGATTTAACAACAGACCTGATCTGGTTGTCAAACTTCAGATCAGAGTCGATTTTAACCCCCAGATTTGTGGTAGTGTGTTTTAAAAGCAGTGCCAGGCAGCCCAGATCTACTTGGGGGGTCCCAGTGGTGCCACCAAACACCATCACTTCAGTCTTTTTGTCATTAAAACTTAAAAAGTTCAGAGTCATCCAGGCCTTTATGTTATCAAGACACTGAAGTAAAATTTTAAAGGAGTTAACTTCGTTCTTTTTAATAGGCATGTAGATTTGACTGTCATCTGCATAGCAATGGAACGAGATGCCATACTTTCTAAGAATGGAGCCAAGTGGGAGCAGATATAGAGAGAAAAGAAGGGGGCCCAGAACTGAGCCCTGTGGGACCCCGCAGGTGAGAGGAGCCGAGGAGGATGTCGAGTCACCGAGGCTGACACAGAAAGTTCGATCAGCCAAGTATGACCTGAACCACTCCAAAGCTGTGCCCCTGATGCCCACCTGCTCCTCCAGACGTGAGATCAGGATCTTGTGATCCACTGTATCAAATGCAGCAGTTATGTCTAAAAGCACAAGAACTACACAGTCACCAGAGTCAGTAGCTAAAAAGATATCATTAAAAACTCTTAAAAGTGCTGATTCGGTGCTGTGCAGTGATTTAAAACCGGACTGGAAAACCTCAAGGATATTATTTTCCTCTAAAAAGGCCATTACTTGACCATGGACTAGCTTCTCAAGGATTTTTGAGATAAAAGGCAGTTTGGAGATGGGCCTGAAATTTGCAGGAACTGCAGGGTCTAGACCAGGTTTCTTGATAAGAGGTTGCACTACTGCATGTTTAAAATTTTTGGGGACCACACCTGTGGACAGACTGCTATTTAAAACCAGAATAATAGATGGCCCTATAGTGTGGAAAACCTCTTTAAATAGTCGAGGAGGGACAGCATCATTTGGAGAACCTGAGGGCTTCAGCCGACCAACAACCTCCTTTAAAAAAGACAATGTCACGGGTTCAAACTGGTTAAAAACAGCCGTGCAGGGAACAGAGACAGAGGGGTCATATGCAGGAGGTGAGATTAAAGCCCTAACAGAAGAGACTTTGTCAATAAAAAAGTGCATAAAGTCCTCACAAACAGTGGTGGAGGCCTCCATACAGGCAGTCTGTGGAGCATTAAGAACCAAGTTAATGGTGTCAAACAAAACACGGGGCTTGTGACTGTTTGACAGGATAATGTCAGAGAAATGGTTTCTTTTAGCATCTTTCACGGTTGTCTGATAGTGACGCCAGCAGTCTCTTAATGTTTGGAACGACACATGGAGTTTGTCCTTCTTCCACTTGCGCTCTGCTCTACGGCACTCGCGTCTGACAGCATGAGTCCTTTCGTTCAGCCAGGGCTCAGACTTAGTTTTAGGCTGCCTGGTTTTTAGTGGAGCCACAGCGTCCAAAACGGTTTGGCAGGTAGAGTGAAACCATGAGCTCAGCTCCTCTGTATCACACACAGACCCAGGAGAAACACACTCCTGATTAAAAGCAGCCGAGAACTGAACAGTAGTGGAAGGGTTAAAAATACGACAGCTCCGAGGAGCAGCGCCGCCAGATTTAAATGTGTTACAGGCAAGAGCAACCTCGAATAACACAGGCATGTGATCAGAAAACACCGCATCACAAATCTCCAAGTTAAAAACAGGCAAACCATATGACAAGACAAGATCAAGTGTGTGACCACGTTCATGTGTGGGTCCAGAAACAGACTGCACAAAATTAAAAGAGTCGATGAGGTGCAGGAATTCCTTAGCCATTGGCTTTTCAGGACAACACACATGAACATTAAAATCTCCGACAATAAGGACACGGTCATATTTAGGCATTATTTCAGCCAAGAAATCAGCAAAGTCATTTAAAAAGTCCTTATTGTATCTGGGAGGGCGACAGACCACAGCACACAACACTGTGAGAGCGACCCAGCTCAAATAAACTCAGTTCAAAGCTGGTAAACGAGACTGATGGTGAAATCTGTTTACATTTAAAATGACTTTTAAAAACAGTTGCTATTCCTCCTCCTCGGCCCGACATCCGCGGGGAGTTCAAATAGCCGCAATCGTGGGGTAAAAGATCCGCGAAAGCACTGGACTCACCAACACTCAGCCACGTCTCAGTCACACAGAGAAAATCCAAACTTCGGGATGAGAAGAAATCCTTCAAGATAAAAGTCTTGTTCGCTAGCGATCTAGCATTTGCCAGGCCAATCCTGGTAGGAACCGGCGGGTCAACGATGTGAGCTGTCCGGGGAGCCCGATACAGAGGCTGCAGGTTGCAGAGATTCACCCCGCGCCAGCAGGGACGAAGAGCGCAGCGACCACGGAGCTGAGACACTCGGATCGGGCCGATGACAGGAATTACACTGGCGTCCGTAGGCAAGTGGAGCCGGGGAGAGCGCCGGGAAAAGTTGATCCTACAATCTGACGAAAGACGCAGACAGGCCTTCAGCCTTACCAGCCGACCGCTGCGTTTTCCCCGGCGGCGAGTGCGCTTACGCCGCGGAGGTGAAGCAGGGGCGCGGCAAAGGTAAGTAGGGATCCCCGATAGGAGCGGAGGCAAGGTTTTATGACCATGATGATCGAAATTTACTAAATCTTTCGTTTGTAGTCAAACATTTAGTAGAGTTTGGCGATCGTACACCAGCAGAGAGTTGACATTCAGAGCTAAAAGTGACACAAACAGCACAAACACACAAAGCATTGGGAGAGACAGACGGCAGGCCATACACACAGGCGCCATCTTCATGGACAGTAATGCTAAAGAACGCTCTGCTATACTTGACACATGTGAAAGGGCCCACACACACACTCTGGATCTGGTTCTCTCTAAAGGTGTTGAGGTGAAGGACTTGGCTCTTTCTGATCATTTCTGTGTGTTCTTTGAGTTACAGGTCATTCCAAAGGTTCAGTTAAAGGCGACATAGACCCGAAGCTCCAATTAACGCTGCGTTTGTGTGTGTATCTTCGTCATTACCTCGTTTATGAAACCCTAAAGTTTCAGAACAAACAGTTCAGCCACTGCTGAGAAAATAGTGTTGTATTGTTTTCCTGGGCTCTGCGAAGCGGATCGGCACTTCCGTATGTTGATGTCGTCATCAGAAATCCTCACCACTCCTCTCACCACCGTAGCTATTACGTCACTTCCAGTTACCTGGCCAATCACAGGACAGTGGAAAAGCTCTCGTTGATTGGCCAATCACAACACAGTCCACGTTCTGGGGGTGTGGTTTTGGTCTGACAAGAGTGTCAGTGAGGAGATATTTTGATCGGCTCGTTTGCAGCGATTAGGAGGTTTTTAATCATGAAAACAAGTTAATATATGTAAGTAGACCTCCATAACTAACATATATGTGACCATGAAAACAAGTTAATATATGTAAGTAGACCTCCATAACTAACATATACGTGACCATGAAAACAAGTTAATATATGTAAGTAGACCTCCATAACTAACATATATGTGACCATGAAAACAAGTTAATATATGTAAGTAGACCTCCATAACTAACATATATGTGACCATGAAAACAAGTTAATATATGTAAGTAGACCTCCATAACTAACATATACGTGACCATGAAAACAAGTTAATATATGTAAGTAGACCTCCATAACTAACATATATGTGACCATGAAAACAAGTTAATATATGTAAGTAGACCTCCATAACTCACATATATGTGACCATGAAAACAAGTTAATATATGTAAGTAGACCTCCATAACTAACATATATGTGACCATGAAAACAAGTTAATATATGTAAGTAGACCTCCATAACTAACATATATGTGACCATGAAAACAAGTTAATATATGTAAGTAGACCTCCATAACTAACATATACGTGACCATGAAGACAAGTTAATATATGTAAGTAGACCTCCATAACTAACATATACGTGACCATGAAAACAAGTTAATATATGTAAGTAGACCTCCATAACTAACATATACGTGACCATGAAAACAAGTTAATATATGTAAGTAGACCTCCATAACTAACATATACGTGACCATGAAGACAAGTTAATATATGTAAGTAGACCTCCATAACTAACATATACGTGACCATGAAAACAAGTTAATATATGTAAGTAGACCTCCATAACTAACATATACGTGACCATGAAAACAAGTTAATATATGTAAGTAGACCTCCATAACTAACAT
This sequence comes from Solea solea, assembly GCF_958295425.1. Taxonomy (NCBI): domain Eukaryota; kingdom Metazoa; phylum Chordata; class Actinopteri; order Pleuronectiformes; family Soleidae; genus Solea; species Solea solea. The sequence continues at coordinate 20,281,915 of NC_081154.1, forward strand.
ATATGTGACTATGAAAACAAGTTAATATATGTAAGTAGACCTCCATAACTAACATATATGTGACCATGAAAACAAGTTAATATATGTAAGTAGACCTCCATAACTAACATATATGTGACCATGAAAACAAGTTAATATATGTAAGTAGACCTCCATAACTAACATATACGTGACCATGAAAACAAGTTAATATATGTAAGTAGACCTCCATAACTAACATATATGTGACCATGAAAACAAGTTAATATATGTAAGTAGACCTCCATAACTAACATATATGTGACCATGAAAACAAGTTAATATATGTAAGTAGACCTCCATAACTCACATATATGTGACCATGAAAACAAGTTAATATATGTAAGTAGACCTCCATAACTAACATATATGTGACCATGAAAACAAGTTAATATATGTAAGTAGACCTCCATAACTAACATATATGTGACCATGAAAACAAGTTAATATATGTAAGTAGACCTCCATAACTAACATATACGTGTCCATGAAGACAAGTTAATATATGTAAGTAGACCTCCATAACTAACATATACGTGACCATGAAAACAAGTTAATATATGTAAGTAGACCTCCATAACTAACATATACGTGACCATGAAAACAAGTTAATATATGTAAGTAGACCTCCATAACTAACATATACGTGACCATGAAAACAAGTTAATATATGTAAGTAGACCTCCATAACTAACATATAAGTGACCATGAAAACAAGTTAATATATGTAAGTAGACCTCCATAACTAACATATATGTGACCATGAAAACAAGTTAATATATGTAAGTAGACCTCCATAACTAACATATATGTGACCATGAAAACAAGTTAATATATGTAAGTAGACCTCCATAACTAACATATATATGTGACCATGAAAACAAGTTAATATATGTAAGTAGACCTCCATGACTAACATATATGTGACTATGAAAACAAGTTAATATATGTAAGTAGACCTCCATAACTAACATATATGTGACCATGAAAACAAGTTAATATATGTAAGTAGACCTCCATAACTAACATATATGTGACCATGAAAACAAGTTAATATATGTAAGTAGACCTCCATAACTAACATATATGTGACCATGAAAACAAGTTAATATATGTAAGTAGACCTCCATAACTAACATATATGTGACCATGAAAACAAGTTAATATATGTGAGTAGACCTCCATAACTCACATATATGTGACCATGAAGACAAGTTAATATATGTAAGTAGACCTCCATAACTCACACATATATGTGACCATGAAAACAAGTTAATATATGTAAGTAGACCTCCATAACTAACATGTATGTGACCATGAAAACAAGTTAATATATGTAAGTAGACCTCTATAACTAACATATATGTGACCATGAAAACAAGTTAATATATGTAAGTAGACCTCCATAACTAACATATATGTGACCATGAAAACAAGTTAATATATGTAAGTAGACCTCCATGACTAACATATATGTGACCATGAAAACAAGTTAATATATGTAAGTAGACCTCCATGACTAACATATATGTGACCATGAAAACAAGTTAATATATGTAAGTAGACCTCCATAACTAACATATATGTGACCATGAAAACAAGTTAATATATGTAAGTAGACCTCCATAACTAACATATATGTGATCATGAAAACAAGTTAATATATGTAAGAAGACCTCCATAACTAACATATATGTGACCATGAAAACAAGTTAATATATGTAAGTAGACTTCCATGACTAACATATATGTGACCATGAAAACAAGTTAATATATGTAAGTAGACCTCCATGACTAACATATATGTGACCATGAAAACAAGTTAATATATGTAAGTAGACCTCCATAACTAACATATACGTGACCATGAAAACAAGTTAATATATGTAAGTAGACCTCCATGACTAACATATATGTGACCATGAAAACAAGTTAATATATGTAAGTAGACCTCCATAACTAACATATATGTGACCATGAAAACAAGTTTATATATGTAAGTAGACCTCCATAACTAACATATATGTGACCATGAAAACAAGTTAATATATGTAAGTAGACCTCCATAACTAACATATACGTGACCATGAAAACAAGTTAATATATGTAAGTAGACCTCCATAACTAACATATATGTGACCATGAAAACAAGTTAATATATGTAAGTAGACCTCCATAACTAACATATATGTGATCATGAAAACAAGTTAATATATGTAAGAAGACCTCCATAACTAACATATATGTGACCATGAAAACAAGTTAATATATGTAAGTAGACCTCCATGACTAACATATATGTGACCATGAAAACAAGTTAATATATGTAAGTAGACCTCCATGACTAACATATATGTGACCATGAAAACAAGTTAATATATGTAAGTAGACCTCCATAACTAACATATACGTGACCATGAAAACAAGTTAATATATGTAAGTAGACCTCCATAACTAACATATATGTGACCATGAAAACAAGTTAATATATGTAAGTAGACCTCCATAACTAACATATATGTGACCATGAAACAAGTTAATATATGTAAGTAGACCTCCATAACTAACATATATGTGCGATACAAGCATTCAATGTCACCTTTAAATCTAAATGTTAAATCTAAATCTAAACGTTAAATCTAAATCTAAATGTTAAATCTAAATGTTAAATCTAAATCTAAATGTTAAATCTAAACTTAAATCTAAATGTTAAATCTACATGTTTCAGGCGAAACTAACTAATACGCAAATTCAAAATGCCGTTAACCGGAAGTACCAAAATAAAAGCTCTAGGAGGTCAGTGTGTTCATAGTGTCAAATAACGAATAAAAAACATCTCACCCGGGGAAATGGACTCTTGGACATGGATTATCGTGATAATAACTACCTAAAATAATACACACGTTTGGAGAAACTGTATTTGAAGAGTGTCACTTTTATGAAGTGCATTTTATTTCTTTAGTGTCAGTGTAGTTGGATGTAAAACAGTACTTTAGTGCAATCATTAGAGAGAAACGTCACAGAGGGCGCAGACACCCAACCAACACTAACACGGGACAAAACATGGACGGATGTTACATTTTCAGCTTGATTTGAGAGGCTAATGTCAACGCCACATGCTAAGCTAACGCTTGCGCTATCTTAACAACGTAAACGTAAACCCCGGTGCGGCTGACCGTTACCGCGGCGCTCTGAGCAGGGCACGCGCGGTGGAGAACTGGGTGTCCTGGCCACGGGATGCCGCGGCAACACGGAGCGGGAGCCGGGCGTTCAGGGTGGCCAACCGAACGCCGGGAGCGACTTCCGGTCTGAGAGAGGATTCGTGTGGGCGGATCAAACAAAACACTCACCTGCGTGTAGCGACGTCGTTTCCGGGGCGCAGACGAACAACCCGACGCACAGACATTTAAAGGGGCGGGGCGCTGTGCGTCACAAAGAAGAACAAGCCATATGAACAGTACTGGAGGGGGGTTTGGGGGATGATCATGTGCAAACTAGAATATCAAATATTTATTGATGTTATTGTCAGTACTTAAATGTTTGAGATGACGTAGGATCAATGTTGTGTATGTTTGGGCTTGATTTGCTGGCTGGGGGGGAATTATAATTGATATAATCAGAGGGTTGGACATCAACTACAAGTAGTTTTATTTGTCAAATCACAGACATCTAGTGTCCAACTGCAGGATTACACTCTCACCACTCTACTGTGTGTGTGTGTGTGTGTGTGTGCGTGTCATAAACACTCACCCTGTCAGGACCAGTTGTCATCATGGAGACCAAAACCTGGTCCTAATGAGGCAGAACCTCAGTCTTGGGGAGCTGGTTCAATTTAGGACTAAGATTTGAATAATGTTATGGTTAAGGTTATTGAGTGTGTGTATTCTTGTATGGGTATTTTTCTGAGGACCAAAAACTTGGTCACTGATCACTGAGGAAGTGAGGACATTTTGTCTGGTCCTCACTTTGTGACACACAAACAAGGCTTTTTCACCTAGTGAAGACCTGGTGAAGACCTGGTTAAGATCTGGTGAAGACCTGGTTAAGACCTGGTGAAGACCTGGTGAAGACCTGGAACTTTGTGTCCAAACATGGGACGAGTTGTTGAAACTGTGACTCTTTGTGTCCTCTGAACCCACGAGGATAGGACACGTGAGGACACGTGAGGACATGTGAGGACACGTGAGTCAAGATTCAAAGGGTCCAGAATAGTGACGAGGACAGCTGTAATCCTGTGTGTGTGTGTGTGATCCACTGATCTTACATAACAATGTAATCCCACATCACACGGAGCAGGGTGTGTGTGTGTGGTGATGACACACACACACACACACACAGAGTCATGTGATCAATGAAGATAGTTATTGATCGCTGACTGTTAAAGCTGCAGTACGTCACGTTATTGTCCTTCACATTAAAACTATCAGACGTGACTGAGGGAGCATAGCAGGGGTGGGCAGAGTCTCTCTCCCCCAAAAAATAAATCACTTCCTGTGTGCAGCAGCATGACATCAGTGTGAACAGCGTACTACGTCAACTCCAAATCTTTTAAAACATGGAAATAAAAATAAAAACCCACCCAGCTTTTATTTTGAAAACCCTTCCTGTTTGATGATGTCATAAAAACAGAGCCAGACTTCTGAACACTAAAAACATGACTTTTATTTTGAAAGAATGAAGGTTTTTTTTTTTTTTAAAAACATACACTCTCTGCTTACATCACAGCATGACATCACCACAATGTCATTGTGACATCACCACGACGCCATGGTGGTGACGTCACCATGGCGTCATCACTTTGAGACATTCTCCGATGCAGACTAAAAATGCCAAATCTTTTCATCTGTTGGTTTGTGCAAGCTAAATGCGGCTAATGTGTAGCGTTCAGGCCACGTAACTCCAAACTTCTGACTCCACCCACTCTCCTTCCCATTGTGACTGACAGTTAAAGTTCCATGACGTGAACGCAGCACGCAGACGCTCACATGACTTTCAGTCAGATTAACTCTCATGTTCCCTTTAAACATGTAACATGTCCCTTATCACTCACTCACTCACACACACACACAAACACTGTGGTATAGTTACATTAGCGAAAAAAAAAAAGTGCGAACAGAAAGTGCCAGATTAACTTTAGCCTCAGAGACGAGTCGTGTTCACAACACGATACAAAAATAACAGTGATCATGTGACATGTGGGCTACATTGTCTTAGCATGTTCTCTACAGCAGTTACCATGACAACAAAAGGAGGAGGAGCCTAAACACTGCGAAGAACTGTGAAGTATTTACAAGAAGATTTAAACGTAACATGTGTGCAGGACGGCGACGGCCGTGTCGCCATGGCGAAGATCCAGGTCCCACAGCAGATTCAGGACTGTGGCAGAAGGTGCTAGTTTTCAGCAACTATGGTAACCATAGTTAACTTTCAGGTAACTATGGTAACAGGTCAACCATACTGACGTCTGGGTGTTTCTTCAGAACAGGACCAGGTTTCTGAAGAAATTGGCTCGTTCTCAGCTTATTCTCATTCTCCTTTTTCTCTGAGAACATTCGGTGCAAAGAAGCGTTTACAGTTTCTGGACTCGTCTTCTAAAAGTCCACAATCAAGGACAGAGGACAGCGGTGTCGCCATGGCGACCTTCCTCACTCTAAAGCTGGTGGAGTCATGCAGGTCAGGGTCAGGCCTTGGCATCAATATTCTTTGGGAGGTTTTTAAGGAAACACTTGTGATCGTCCTGGACCATCATCAACACCTCGCTTTGCATATTTTTAAATGTGGCACCAATCCGGTGCTGGTCCAGGGTCCAGGTGTTCAGGTGGATCAGGCCTCACATACAGGTTGTGGGTTTTAAGGTGCTTTTAAATACTTGGACCAAGGGTCGGCTTTCAGACTCAGACCAGGTGTGGCTCAGGTGAGTGCACATGGAACCACCTGAGCCAATCATGGTCCTCGTTCAGCTGGACTCTGGGGACAAACCGGTGTCAAGTGACTCAGTGAAACAGCAGAGTCCAACACCCGGGTCACCACCAGAGTTAGTGGTCAGCATCATCCACAGCTGGAACCCATCCAGGGTTTAGTGTTAGCTTCAAGTGGAACACCTTTAGGGCTAGCGTTAGCTTCAAGTTGAACACCTTTAGGGTTACAGATTATTAGAACATCTCATGGGTTAACATTAGCTCCTTGTGGATCACCTTTAGGTTTAGTGTTAGCTTCAAGTGGAACACCTCCAGGGTTATAGGTTAGCATTAGCTTCTTGTGCATATTCCCCAAGGTTAGCATTAGCTCCTTGTGGATCACCTGTAGGACTGGTGTAAGCTTCATGTGGATCACATCCAAGTGCACATGTGGAAATCTCAAGATCAAACTCAGAGTGAACGCGGCGTTGCTAACACCCTGCTGTGGTCTCACCAGTAGGGGGCGTTGGCATGGACGCGTCCCCAGCTCTGCCACTCAGGGAAGATCCCCGCGGACGTTCTGGGGCTTCCGTAGGGATCGATGTCGATTTCCTCCCTTGTCTTTGTTTTGTCCAGCACCAGGCGGTAGTTGTTCCCGAGATTGTTGTCCCACAGGGTCTGGTCCTTGGTCTGGTACTGGAAGCAGAACTCCACCCGGCTGCAGGTCTCGGGCAGCTCCACTGAGAAGGAGAAGGTGTCGGTGTCAGTGGAGCCGTAGACGTTGTTCAGAAACTGACAGCGAACGTCCTGAAACGACTCCCACGCGTCAAAGGTGACGCGGACCAACACGGACTTCTGGAAGCAGATGTTTCGCACCTGCACGGTTCCCGAGAGCCGGCAGTCGTGGACCGAACAGGACTCCAGACAGACCTGCTGCGCCCTCAGACGCCGCCTCAGCTCCAGGTAGTCGACGGCAGGAGGAGTGAAGTCCAGGACCAGGTCTGAAGCACAGTCTGCAGATCAGAGCGGAAACAGGATCATCAGTGACGTGATCTGTGATGACATCTTCGTCAGCTCTCTTACCTTTGACGTCCTCCAGGTTTAGTGCAGCTGTGACGCCCTCTATCTCCGCCAGCTGGAACTGCAGCTCGGCCGTCAGGTCGTCCTCCGCCTCGTCAAACACGTGGACGACTGCGAGTGCCAAACCCCGAGAGTCTGCAAACTCCACGCTTTTCTTCTTCTTCTCTGAGCCGCTTGTCTCCACCTCCGTCTCAGTCGCCGTGGAAACCTCGCTGCTGATACAAGGTCGCAGCAGCGTGGCGGCCGACGGTGAGCAGAAGTCGTCGTAGTCGTCGAGGAAGGAGCGCAGCGGAGGTGAGCCAGCCAGACACACCCTCATTGCCATGTCGACCGGCATGATGGGAGGCGGAGCCTTGGAGCGAGGGTTCAGGATGTGGAGAACTCTGAGGACACATGAGACCACGTCAGCGCTACTGACACTGCTCCTGTGACCGTGGTCACCATGGTAACCACCACAGACCGCTAATCCGAGCTAAAGGAGCTAGCTAGATCTGTGTGCTGTTACTCGTTGTTGCAACAGCATGTGAAAAGTACTTCAAGTACCTGTTTGTATACGTGAAGTACTTTAAGTACCTGTTTGTATACGTGAAGTACTTTAAGTACCTGTTTGTATACATGAAATACTTTAAGTACCTGTTTGTATACGTGAAATACTTTAAGTACCTGTTTGTATACATGAAGTACTTTAAGTACCTGTTTGTTTACATTAAGTACTTTAAGCACCTGTATGTATATATTAAGTACTTTAAGTACTCTTTAGATTGCAAGTACAAAGTACTACTTGCAATTTACTTTTCCTCACAGTTTACACACATGAAGTACTTTAAGTACCTGTTTGTATACATGAAGTACTTTAAGTACCTGTTTGTATACGTGAAGTACTTTAAGCACCTGTATGTATATATTAAGTACTTTAAGTACTCTTTAGATTGCAAGTACAAAGTACTACTTGCAATTTACTTTTCCTCACAGTTTACACACATGAAGTACTTTAAGTACCTGTTTGTATACATGAAGTACTTTAAGTACCTGTTTGTATACGTGAAGTACTTTAAGTACCTGTTTGTATACATGAAGTACTTTAAGTACCTGTTTGTTTACATGAAGTACTTTAAGTACCTGTATGTACATATTAAGTACTTTAAGTACTCTTTAGATTGCAAGTACAAAGTACTACTTGCAATTTACTTTTCCTCACAGTTTACACACATGAAGTACTTTAAGTACCTGTTTGTTTACATTAAGTACTGTATGTATACATTTAGTACTTTAAGTACTCTTTAGATTAATTTACTTTTCCTCACAGTTTACACAGTTTCTGCTCCTTCTCTGTGAAGTACTCTGTGTTTTAGTACACACACACACACACACACACGTGTACGTGCAGAGTGAGTACGTGACGCGGGACTGAGGACACACGCAGCAGAGACATGACAGTAAACAAGAGTAGAGAAGAGTAAACAGACGCGACACACACACACACACGCTGCGTGCGGACGTGACGCACTTTGTTTTCTCTCACCTGCAGTTCATGGAAACTTTGTGAGCAGCAGAATCCACAGAATCCACAGAATCCACGAGCAACACGAGAACCTGAACCCGCCACCGGCCCCGCCCACGCGCGCGCGTGCGCGCACACACTCGTTTACGCCGTCGTTTCTTGAGCTGTTGAAATTACAGTCGTTTTTCTGCTGCAGCCATTTTGAAGGAAAAGAAGAGAGAGAGAGGGGGAGAGAGAGTGAGAGAGAGAGAGAGTCAGCTGACCTGTGTGATCCAATCAGAGAGCACTGATAAGAGTGGAACGTCCCACCCCCGCGAGATGATTGACAGCACTTCCTGTTTATTTCTTTATGGAGAAACGTTTGTACTTGAATAAAAATCCTCATCATATAAAAGTTCATTCAACACAAACACACACACACACACACACACACACAACACAGACACAACGCAACACAGACACAGACACAGACACAACACAAACACACACACAGACACAACACAACACAACACAACACAAACACAACACAGACACAACACAAACACACACAGACACAACACAAACACAGACACAAACACAGAAAAAGACACAAACACACAGACACAACACAGAAACAGACACAAACACAACACAAACACACAGACACAACACAAACACAAACACAAACACAGACACAACACAACACACAACACAACACAACACAACACAACACAGACACAACACAACACAGACACAACACAGACACAACACAACACAACACAACACAACACAACACAACACAGACACAACACAACACAACACAGACACAAACACAACACAAACACACACACAGACACAACACAACACAAACACAGAAAAAGACACAAACACACAGACACAACACAAACACAGAAACAGACACAAACACAACACAAACACAAACACACAGACACAACACAACACAAACCCAAACACAGACACAGACACAGACACAACACAACACAACACAACACAACACAACACAACACAACACAACACAGACACAACACAACACAACACAACACAGACACAGACACAACACAGACACAACACACACACAGACACAGACACAGTCACAGACACAGACACAACACAAACACAGACACAGACACAAAAACAGACACAGACACAAACACAGACACAGACACAGACACAGACACAGTCACAGACACAGACACAACACAAACACACACACAGACACAACACAAACACACACACAGACACAACACAAACACACACACAGACACAGACACAGACACAAACACAAACACAGACACAGACACAAACACAAACATGTTGTTTTGGGTGAAAGTGAATCATTAGAATCATTAGAATCATTAGAGTCATGAGTACAGATGAGTTGACAGAAGGTTCAGTGCTGACACGTTTGCTCTCTGACCTTCAGTCTGATGATGTCACACTCTGGTATCAGCCGAGTAAAGAACAGAGCGCTCTCTGTGTTTATTTATTTATTTATTTTTCTCAGGGTTATAAAAACTCCTTCACTTTGGTGACGTCGTAAAAACAATAAAAAACAACACAAGTGCTTGTTTATGTTTGTGCAAAACAAATAATACTGTCAACAACAACTGTACCGCCAAACAGCAGGGGACCAGTGGGTGGCGCTGCAGGGAGCAGCGGGGGGCACTGCAGGGAGGTTCAGAGACTGAATTTATGGCTTTAACAGTGCAAACAGGCCCAACATCATATGACCCTGACACCAACAACAAACAACAACAAACAACAACAAACAAACAACAACAAACAACCGGAAGTGCAGTTCCTGTACTTCCGGTTGTTTGTTGTTTTTAGCGCAGCTGGAGTTCAAGCCTTGTCCTTCATATGAGACGCAGCATCCAATCAGATGACAGGAGTGGATGAGGACCCGCTGACCCGGGGTCAGAGGTCAGAAGTCAGGGGCGTGTCTACAGGCAGATGTTGATGTGTTTGGCGAGCTCTCGGTCCAGGTCGTGGATCAGAGCGTCAAAGTCCTTCAGGCTCAGTCGACAGTTAAACGGAGCGTCAAAGTCCAGGAAGTCGTCCACGTACAGAGCTCCGCCTCCTCCTGGTGGCCACGCCTCCTTCTTCTGCTCCTCCTCTTCGTCATCGCTGTCTGAAACGACAACAGGAAGACGTGAAAACAGACGTCCTCAGAGTGGCTGCAGTTACCACGGCGACAGTATTTACCTGCGTCACTCTCACTTCCTGCCACCTCGTCGTAGTCCGCCTCCTGTCCTGACAGAAGGTCACGCCCACACACGCTCCAGTCGCCAGCGTACCGATTGATTGGAGGCGGACTGTCCAGCCTGGCGAGCCCACCCCGCCCTCGCCGTGACACCACTGGCTCCCCCAGTGGGTTCTGTGGCAGCATCAACTGCAGCGGCTGCAGCAGGGGATTGTGGGTAAAGGTGGGGGAGGGAGGAAGGGAGGAGTCTTCATCCAGCACGTGACGTGTCGGCACTGAAGAAGAGAGAGAAGAGGAACAGAGATTTCCATGGCAACGGCAGTGTTTTAAAGTGGGTGTGGCCATGACGACTCACCTGGCCACTGCTGCAGCAGGAAGTGCAGCGCCTCGATGTGTCGTTTAAAATCCACCGCGCTCGCCATCTCCTCGCCTTTCCCTCCGCCCCTTCCTCCCCTCACTCCTCCCCCTCCTCGCCACGCCTCGTGCGTGGGCGTGAGCAGCACCGGGCCGAAGCAGACGGCGAGGTTCTGGTGCGTCATGCGGTTAAAGGAGCTGAAGGAGGCGACCAGACTCAGGTGGTCCAGTAAGAGCCTCAGCGTCGCCTGCACACAGGAAGTCAGCGCTGTGACATCATCAAATCATCACATGACCAAGCACCAGAGGGACGGAGTAATAGATTACCCTCTCTGGTGGCGGCAGACAGGTGAGCAGCTCCACCGTCCTCTGAGGGTCAGAGGTCACAGGAGGTGGAGTCATGGCGTCTCTGACCACCTGGTACAGCGTGGTGGTGATGAGCGGAGACGGCAGCTCGCGCAGGTAATCCTTCAGAATACCTGAGGACACAGACTCTGCCCCTTTAATCACATCCCTCACAGCTGATCAGCGAGGGTTTGTGATGACTCACCTGTGATGACGTTGATGTCGGGGTAAAGGTCATCGCTGAGACACACGGCGCCACTGTTCCTCTCAAAGCAGTCTCTCAACTCCTTCTTCACCGCCGCGGATCCACATAGTCTGTACACGCCCACCACCTGAGAGACAGCCAGACAGACAGACAGACGGTCAGACAGTCAGACAGACAGTCAGTCAGACAGTCAGACAAACAGACAGACAGACAGACAATCAGACAGTCTCTACACGCCCACCACCTGAGAGACAGACAGTCAGACAGACAGATGGTCAGACAGTCTGTACACGCCCACCACCTGAGAGTCAGGCAGACAGACAGTCAGACAGGCGGTCAGACAGTCTGTACACGCCCACCACCTGAGAGACAGACAGACAGTCTGTACACACCCACCACCTGAGAGACAGACAGTCAGACAGACAGTCAGACAGACATACAGACAGACAGTCAGACAGACAGACGGTCAGACAGTCTGTACATGCCCACCACCTGAGAGACAGACAGTCAGTCAGACAGACAGACAGACAGACAGATAGACAGTCAGACAGTTGTACACCCCCACCACCTGAGAGTCAGGAAGTCAGACAGACAGTCAGACAGAGAGACAGACAGTCAGACAGATAGACAGTCAGACAGTTGTACACCCCCACCACCTGAGAGTCAGGAAGTCAGACAGACAGCCAGACAGACAGACAGACGGTCAGACAGTCAGACAGACAGTCAGACAAACAGACAAACAGACAGACAGACAGACAGACAGACAGACAATCAGAC